>NC_134794.1:152500-230000 GCF_046742065.1 Oratosquilla oratoria | reverse complement strand
AGGATGTGGAGGACTTGGCCATGGCAGACGGGCGGAAGATCAACATGAAACGACCACCGGATGACGAAATGGCAAATAAAAATGTAAAGATTAGAAGTATAGAGAGGAGAAATACAGTAGAAAGTGACGAGAATATGTTCCAGGGATTTAAAGAGGGTGGGGGGGACACAACCCCCCCCCAGACTGATAAGACTAGAGGAGAGAGTTGATAAGGTGATCGAGGACTTGGAACGTAAGTTAGGTAATGTAGGCTCCATTCTACAAAGAATTGAAAGATTGGAACAACTAGAGAAGGCTAACAGAAACTTAACTGAAGAAGTAGAGGACCTAAAAAGACAGTTAGGAAATGTAAAGGAGGAGAATGAGAAATTGAAGAAGAATAGTAATGAAAACAGTGAGAAAATAGCTACAGAAGCTAAAAATTGGAGAATAACTCAAGAAGGGAATAAGGTTTCATTCACTGACATAGTCAAACAGCAATTGAAAGAACATAATGAAGACTCAGTTATTAAAGTGATGAGACAGAAGGAGAATATAGTAAGAGAATTAGCTGACAAAAAGAAATGTATAATTATATTAGGAATGGAAGAGAAACATAACCCAGATAGAACCGCAAGAATCAAGGAGGAAAATGAAAGGGTAAGCAGTTTATTAAAATTAGTCCAGGAAGATGAACCAGAAATTATAAAGGAAATTGAGGAAAAATTCAGACTCGGAAAATATAGTACAGATAAGACCAGACCAATTAAGATTAAATTCAGGTCACAAACAACGGCAGAGAAAATTCTATCCAAGACAGGGAAACTAGCAACAAATGATCAATATAAAAAGGTATGGATAAAAAGAGAAATGAATAAGGAGGAAAGAGAGGCAGAAAAGCAGAAAAGAATTGAAGCTAAGGCAAAAAACGAGGAAAGAACGGAGTCAGAGAAAGAGAGATTCTATTGGAGAGTAGTGAACATGAAAATAAAGCAGTTCGACATACTAAAGAAAAACATAAGGGAAACAGAGAACACAATGGAAGTGGCAGAAAACTAAGAGTGTCTTACACAAATATAGATGGATTGATAACAGGATTGAATGAACTGAATGATTATTTGAAAGAAAAAGAACCGGACATAATGGGAATTGTAGAAACAAAATTAAAAGGCCCACTACCACCCAACAGTGTAGGACATGATACATACAATTATTGGATTAGAAACAGAGAGAAAAAACAAGGGGGTGGAGTTATGTTCCTGACAAAGAAGGATATAAACGTGAAAGGTGTCATATATGGAAAGAATACAGTAGAGATGATTATGATAGAAGTGGAAGACCGAGATAAGAAGAGCAGAAAATTTGTGATCAACTATGTGCCTCCGAAAACAGCCTCATGGGAGGAGAATGAACATAAAAGTATGTTAGAGGACACAAAGATAGCATTAACTAAAATAATGGAAGACGGAGGAAGAATAGTTATGATGGGCGACTTTAATTGCAAAGAAATCTGCTGGGAAGAAATGACAGTAAAGAGTGGTGATGACTCATGGGGAAATGCTCTACTTGAGATGATTACTGACCATTCAATGACACAATGGATACAAGAGAACACTAGGTATAGAAATGAAGAAGAACCATCGAGGCTAGACTTAATAATTACATCTGAACCTAGAATAGTGGACAAGATTGAATATAAAACACCAATAGGTAAAAGTGACCACATATTGATTGAACTGGAACTTAATGAAGAAAAATATATGAAAAGAAATGAACAATATAGAAAAGGAAGAATGATGTATGAAAAAACAAACTTTGATAAAATAAGAGAATTCTTCCAACAAGAAAACTGGGAAGAAATATACAAAGAAGAAACATCAGTGGAAGAGAAATGGAATATTTTGACAAAAATTTACAAAGAAGGAGTGGAAAAGTATGTCCCAAGACAAAAACAAGAAAAAGAATATGTAAAATGCTGGTACAACAAAAGTTGTAGGGAGTTAAAAGACAAAAGAGACAAAGCCTGGACCGGATGGAAAAAAGACAGAAGACCTGAAAAATGGAAAATATATACTGGTTATAGAAATGAATATGTACAAAAGTGCAGAGAGGAAAAAAGAAAATATGAAAAAGATGTTATAGAAAAGTGTAAAGATCAACCAAAACTATTCTACAGATTTGTAAACAATAAACTGAAAAACAAACAAGACTTGGAGAAATTAAGACAAGGGGGAGTTGAATACACTGAGGAAATGGAAATGGCAGAAATTATGAACAAACATTTTAAATCAGTGTTTACAAGGGAAAATATACAACCTGAAGAGATTGAGTGGAAGGAAAAAGTCCCCCCTATGGAAGAAATAGAAGTAACGAAGAATGAAATATTGACACACTTGGGTAATTTTGATGTCAGAAAATCGCATGGGCCAGATGAAATAGCAAACTGGATTCTGAAAGAATGTAGGAATGAACTGGCAGACAAAATACATAGCATAATAAGCAGTTCCTTAAAAGAAGGAAAAGTTCCAGAAGATTGGAAAAAAGCAAATATAGTACCTATATATAAAGGAGGAAATAAAGAAGAACCTACCAACTATAGACCAGTCTCTCTAACAAGTACAATAGCAAAAATATGTGAAAGAATTATCAAAAGTAGATGGGTAAAATACTTGGAAAAAAAACAACGTACTAAATCCAAGGCAATTTGGATTCAGACAAGGACGATCATGCGTCACCAATTTAATATGTTTCTATTCAAGGCTAATAGATATAATACAAGAAAGAGATGGATGGGCTGATTGTGCATTTCTAGACCTAAAAAAAGCTTTTGACAAAGTACCACATAAGAAGTTGCTTAAGAAATTAGAATATGAAGGAGGAATACAAGGTAAATTGCTAAATTGGATGGAAGACTTTTTGCAAGAAAGAAAAATGCGAGTAGTGATAAGAGATCAGCACTCAAAATGGAATGAAGTAATAAGCGGTGTCCCGCAGGGAACAGTTCTGGCCCCAATAATGTTTGCTATATATATTAATGATATGGATGAAGGAATTGAAAGCTATATGAGCTTCTTTGCAGATGATGCAAAATTACTGAAAAGAGTGAAAACTGAAGAAGATTGTGAATCACTACAGAGAGATCTAAATAAAGTACAAGAATGGAGTAGGAAGTGGGAGATGGAGTTCAATACAAAAAAGTGTAGTATAATGGAATTTGGAAAAAGCAAAAACAGAATAACAGGATCATATAATTTGGGAGAAGAAGGAATAAAAAGAGTAGAAAATGAGAGGGACCTGGGAGTCATTGTTATGAATAATATGTCACCTGAGAAACATATAAATAAGATTTTTGGAGAAACTTATAATTTAATAAGAACAATCAAAGTGGCATTTACATACCTGGATGAAGAAATGGTGAGGAAAATCCTAGTCACCCTGATAAGACCAAGATTGGAATATGCAGCAACGATATGGTCACCAAGTACAAAAAAATGTATAAAAAAACTTGAAAGAATACAAAGAGCAATTACTAAACTGGCACCAACACTCTCAAAACTATCATATGAAGAGAGACTACAAAAACTTAAACTACAGACACTAGAGAAAAGAAGAGAGAGAGGAGATTTGATAGCTATTTACAGAATCATGAAAGGCATAGAAATTACTGATAGAGAGAATCTGATAAAATGGGATGACAGAAATACAAGAGGACACGGAAAGAAAATAAAAAAAGACAACTATAGAAGAGATTTTAAAAAGAACAGCTTTCCTCACAGAGCAATAGACAGTTGGAACAAGTTAGATGAGAAAGTGGTGTGTGCAAAAACAATACATGAATTTAAAAATAGTTTAGATAAAATGAGATATGAAGACGGGACCTCACGAGCATAGCTCCCCTTCCCGTAAAAATACAACTAGGTAAATACAACTAGGTAAATACATATGCTCACATACATGTGCGTGTGTGTTTGTTTGTATATATTTGTTTTATTGTGTGGATGTGCGTTTGAGTTTATGTGTATGTGTACATGTCTGTGATGAACCATGGTCTTGGATTACGTGTTGGTTTGTGATTGACCGGACGAGAGCTCAAAGGTCATATTACTGTATATTGCCATATGTGTTGGTAGACCTGTGACATAACACATACATCTTAGTTTGTTTGTGTGCGTGTGCGTATGACCTTGTACATCTGCGTTTGTGTGTACGTGTGACCGTGTGTGCATGTACAGTATGTGCGTGTGTTGTGTGTATGTGTAATATGAAATCACTCGACGGCTACGCCGATCAATACACCACCTGGCTGGCCTGTTGCTGAAAGGAATTGCAAGATCGCCGTCTTAAATTTAGTGAGGTGGATAAAGATAAAACAAATGTTACCCTAAATAGCCGCAAGAAATACGAACAAACTCAAGAAAAACGGAATGGCAACTCTTCACTCAAGCATTGATATCCACAGATGAAATAATGAAATCTGATGGTAAGGCAGGATTTTATGGACAACCTTGTGTGTGCGCGCGTTCGTGTGTATACTCTGACGTGCGTCTCAGATAGGAATCTGTTGAAGACAAGTGGGCATCTGACGAGGAGGCACACAGTACTGCACAGCCCCGCCATATAGAGAGAAAGGAGAGAGAGAGAGAGAGAGAGATAAAGAGATAAAGAGAGGAAAGGTGACGCCGTGAGGGGCTTCCCATCCGTCGTCGTCGTCTTGGCAGCAGACGACCGAATGATGCAATCAGAGCGTCGTCGGCGGCAGATTCTCGCGACCCACCTTCGGCACCTGTGGCAACGTCTCTTCTGGAAAGAACAGCTTCCGCCAGCTTCCCTGTGCACGTGTTCATGACTGAGCGCTCATGTACGCGTGTGTGTGTGTGTGTGCGTGCGCGCAACTGTGGACTTCTATAACTGAATCTTACAGGGATGAGCTTAGCGACACCCCGTCCTTTTTGTACTCCTCAGTCGGCCAAATATATATTCCGACCTCGAAATACTCGAGGAGCATTTCGTCCCCTTGCACATTTGTACCTGCGCTCATCCTGGAAAAGGTGAGTGTGCTTTTGCAGTTGACTTCCAGCATGCTTCCACTGCAGGACAGCCAACCTCTCTGACTAACAAATGAGGAGGAGGAGGAGGAGGAGAAGGCGGCGAAGGAGGAGGAGAAGGAGGAAGATTTGTAACGTGCAAACTATTTTTGTATTGAATCTAATCGCCCACTCCCTCACTTTATCAAGCAGTGCTGTCTAGCTTCAGTTTGTGTGTGTGTGTGTGTTTTGTATGCGTGCATGTGTGTGTGTTTTGTATGCGTGCGTGTGTGTGTGTGTGTGTGTGTGTGTGTGTATGTATATGTGACGGGGGTGAGGAGAAAGAAACGAAAGATTCGTCTGCACTGAACAACAAAAGGGCGAATCCAGCGATGGACATAAACGTGAATAATTCACTTGTTACTTCGTTAAGAGGATTTTGCATAATACAGTATGTTCGCTGATTAACATTCGTTTCCTTGCTGGCTGAAAAGTTCTGTTTTGAAGACAACAGTCCCTCAGATGCAAGCATTCTTTGTTTAGCTCAGATGAAGCTGCCGGTGCCGCCACGTGCCATTCTTCTGTACAGTAATCACACACACACACACACACACACACACACACGCTCATTATGACTGCTGCTCCTGCACCTGATTTTCGTTTCAAAGTCTTCATAATCCGTTTCTCTGTGCCTTCTCCCCTTTCTCTCGCCCTCACTTTCTCTCTCTCCCTTTCTTTATCTCAATCTATTCCTTTCCCTTTCTTAATCTCTCTCTCTCTCTCTCTCTCCACCTCGCCCTCTGACGTGGATGGGTCTCTTCCTCCCCATTTCCTTTGCCTCCCCCTTGTCCTCCTTCTCCCCTCCCACTTGCCCTACTTACTGTACTTCCCCCTTTCCCGTCTTCCGCTGCATCCGGATCTATGACGTCATCGATGTGACGTCATTATTGTGACGCATCAACGGGCCCGTGGAGGCGTGGCCAACTGATGACGTCAGTCCCTCGCCGCCCACGCCAGGAATACCCGGCGTGGGGTGGAGAGAGAACGCCACGTTCGCACTAGAGCATTCTAGATGCAAATGAGTGTATCAAGATTTATTTTCCAGTGAATAAAGACTTCTTTGAGGACGTGGGAGCAACTTTTTAAAACACCCGTTTGTTTGTTTACCTCCTGTCTGGTCCCAACGAAGTAACAAAGTCGAGGAAAACCAGTCTCGATCGACTGAGATGCCAGATTGTCCCGACCTGAATAAACTCGTCCGCCTTCAGCCGGCTCGAGAACCTGTAAAGCATTGTCGCGGCACTGAAGAGAGTTGAAAACAACTTTCTTAAGTCTGACAACAGGTGGTTCTGCCCGGGACAGGTCCCCGCACCCATGACGTCACCGACTCGAGAGCGGAGTCGTCATCTTTTGGCGGGAACCTCGGTATCGACGACTTGACGTCACCCAGATCGAATAGCGTTTTTCTTGCAAAAGCAGCGTCATCGATGACGTGGAATGTAACGCCTACGCTGAAACTGACCCATATGAATGTAGGGAAAGTTTATTCATAGATTGTTTTATTTATAAACTTAGTGGCAATTCTATGGAGTAGAGCAGGGGCTTCCCAAACTTTTTTCTGCCGTTTCCCCCTACAATCAGTTCAACCATCCTCCCTCTTCATGGCCAAACACACTGTGACCATTTACTAATTTATTTAAAAAAAAAAAGTACAAATATACCGATAAACATATAGTCACATAGTAAACTACACCCCCCATCTACTACAGGCTTTCTCAGGCATGAAAAAAAAAATCCATCTGATATTTTTTATTGCTAGTAGACAGTGAGATTATTTCCTCCCTGGTAGCGTCAATTTTTACCCCAAACTGGGGGATATTTCCCCCAGTTTGGGAAATGCTGAACTAGAGTCACAGATCCAGTGCTGATCACTTTCTGCTATTTCCTTTCTTAAGTCTCTCCTTTACCACTTCTAGACTTCACGTCTTCAAGACGATATCTCCAGGGTAGGAACAATGATAATAGTAATAATGATAATGATGATAATAAAGATGATGATGTAATGATATAGATAAAGATGACAGTGTTATCCGCAAACAACAACTGGTTCACCTCCCACTCGTACCATCTCCAAACCCCTGCCCATTACTCTCGCATTTACCTCTTGTGCAAGTTGAACAACCATGGTGACATTACACAAACCTGGCGCAAAAACTCTTGACTGCACTCAACCTCCTGCAGCCTATCCCATGCATCTGCAACACATCCCATCATGCATTCCAGTCAACTCTGTCTTATGCCTCCTCCAGGTTCATAAAAGACTCAAAACAACTTTACTTCTTCCCAAAAAACGTCTCACATACGAGTATCTACCTTAGTACGAAAATTTCATCTATACACCGTCTTCCTTTACACAATCCACCCTATCCTTCCCCAAGTACTCCTCTACCTCTCATATACCTTCCCAACGACACATAATAGACCGATTCCTCTAAAGCTAATACATTCATATATGTTCTCTTTTCCTTTGTGTAGTGAAACAAATGTACACTGGCATATTCACCTCGTATAGACATGCATTAAACAATCTCACTAGCCAATCCACTCTACGTTACATCCATCTACCTCAGGTGCCTCATTACCTGTCATTATTTTCAATGTTTTTTGTATCTCATCTTTTCCTATAGTTCAATCATTACCTCTCCCATCACCGTCATTTCCCTGACATCTTCCACTGCCACAATCCCTCCCTCCCTCCCTCACCAAATCATTCAATAAATCCCTGAAGTACTCTATCCACCTTTTTCGCCACCCCACCTTTACTTCTATTAAGATGTGTCCATCTGCACCTTTCCCTCTCCGCTTAAGTCTCCCCCTCCCTCACTCTTTTCGCTTCCTTCCAGAAACATATTTTTGTTAAAATCCCCGGAAAAATCCTACCCCATTTCACAATTTCTCTCCTCTTTGGCTCCCTCACGTTGCGTTTTGCTCTTCCAATTATATATATATATATATATATATATATATATATATATATATATATATATATATATATATCGGTCACATTCTTAGTTCTCCTTCGCAACCAATCCTCCCCATACGTTCCCTCCTTGCTTCTTTTCCTCCACCTCCGCCTTCACCTCTTCATACCGCCGCACCAAAACTCACCATCCCACTTCCATTCAGTGGGAAGTGAGAAACCCCTGGTAGGGCAAAGCTGGGTCAGTTGTGGCATGACGCAGAATTTTTAATGCCGTTGTTGGGTCGCCTTCCCACCTGGCCGGGGATGTCGGAAACCAACGCGACAAAGCCTGCAGCGGGTCCCGGGAATCGAACTCACGACCAGCTGATCATGAGTTCGACACGGTATCCACTGGGCAATCACGCGTCCCTTCATACCACCTTTCGCTGCTTTTCCTTCTGTCCCCCCCCCCCATCTTGCTCATCCTTGTGCACTTTATCACATCCTCCCGGAAACTAATCCATTCTTCTTCCTTTTACTTTCCTAAAATTTTAAGAACCATTTGCACGTACCGTATATACGCAAATAGTAGTCGAGATTTCCAGTATTTTTAATGCTCAATTTACGAATTCGACTTTTATGTGGATACTACTTTTTCAGAGACGAAACTCCTGTCTAATATGGGTCGAAATTTTAATTAGCAAAAGCCTAATTCATGTATAAGTCATTACAGAATAAAGAAAATTTGTGGTGATTTCCATATAATTGTACACATCAAAACTCAAAATAATAAAGATAATCCGTATAAACAATATGGAAAATAAGAGAAAAGAAAAGGAGGCAATGACAAATACGTAAATTAAGACTGGAGACGACGTGCTCTTGCAAAGATTAACCTCCGATAATGACGACAACGTGTGGCGATACGTTCCAGGTCTGAGTAACTAAATTATTTCTTTAGATTTTCCTGCTTTCTCTAGTTTTTCTTAACAGAAAAGTGTATCTGCACTTTGGTTCTCAGAAAATACAGGTCAAGTTGTACGTGTAATATGCTATACTTGGCTGCACTTCTATTAAGACAGACCTAAGAAGCTAGAGTCTTCTTTTATTGAAGGTACGTAGAAAAATCCTGGATTTCCTGGCCACAAATTAGGGGGTCGACCGTTATTAACTGAGATCGAATATTACTTGGGTATCTCCTGCATTTGTTTTATAAATCCTGTCTCGTGACTTCTCTACGACGGCGCCATCACCTCAGCGGCGTTCGCCCACGGTCGCCATGGCAACGGATGGTTGGCTGACATTTGGTGTGACTTCCCGCTTCGCCAAATCGCGTTTTTCCAAACCGCATTTCACCACATTCCCCTAGGATACATTACATTAGGTTAGGTTAACGTTAGATTAGGTTAGGATGCTAACCCAGGCCAGGGGATGTGGGGAAAGGGGGATTTGGCAAAATACAATTTGGAGGGGAAAACACGATTTAGCGAATAATTGGCCAAACACAATTTGGCGAAAATTTTGACAACATAAGTATTTGCCCAAACACAATTTGCCGAAATGAGAATTTGGCAAAATAAATCTAGTAGAAATGGGAATTTTGTTCAATCAAATCGGAGAAATTTTAATTTGGTGAACATTTTTGCTAAATACGATTGGGTGTATGCAAATGAATGGGGGATGGGTGGCACGCAGATGCCCGCAGTTGTCTCTCCCTCAGTGTCTTGGCGTGGGTGGGTGTAGGAGATAGTGTCGTTGTCTACTGCATCTGCGAGCCCGCAGTTGTCTCTCCCTCAGTGTCTTGGCGTGGGTGGGTGTAGGAGATAGTGTCGTTGTCTACTGCATCTGCGATACCGAGATCGCACCCCACCCAGGGCTTGAAGAACATGATCACTATAGTGGAAGTCGTCACCCTCTCCCATGAGCAAGGAGCTGGTAGGTGATTCACCATCAGGGTCTTGGATCACGTGTTGGACTCGTGATTGACAGCTTTTAAACCTCCTGGATAAGAGCTCTGAGTTCGTATAAGTTCCGAAGTGTAAGTAATGCTGTGACCTCACACGCACACACACACACAAATTCACGCACACACACACACACACACACACACACACACACACACACACACACACACACACACACACACACACACACACACACACACATACACACACACACACACACACACGCACACACATACACACACACATACACACACACACACACGCGCGCGCGCACACACATATACACATACACACACTCACTGGGAGTGCAACATCGCAGCCTACGCGACGTACAAGTTTGTTTACTAAAAGGGGCCCTCGTGTAACTGTGTGTGTACACTTGTGTACATGCGCGTGGTCGTCGCGAGCGCTCATGACAACGAAGCGTGGGTAGGGCGAACAGACATGAGCTTGTGTAGGTGTCAGACAATTACCTGAAAGTGAAGCGGAGGCTGAAAGGCTTCCGCCAAAGGTCAAACAATGTTCGCGCGCGCGTTCACACACACACACACTCGCGCGCGCACACACACACACACGTACGCGCCCACACATGTGTGTGTGTGTATTTGCATTTCCGTGTGTGCTGGCGTGGACGGGTGACACCTGTCAGACTCGGAAATGTTAGGCGCGGCGACCGACAACCTTTTCCTCCCTCTCGCCCTCCTCCTGGACAGGTCGCGGGCGTCGCTTCCTTCCTCCCGCCCCTGGGGTCAATGCGTCGTCCTCCGCGCCCACGCCGGCGGCCAGGGCGACGGCACCCACCACCACGCCCGTGTTCTGACGCCTGACCGACAGTGACTCATCCATAGAGGAGGTAAGGGATGGAAATAGAAGGAGGAGGACGACGCTGGTGGGGACAGCAGAAGCAGAAGCGCGGAGAACAATGCAAAGGGATGGCGAAAATAAGGGAGAGGCTGCTCGAGAGAGAGAGAGAGAGTGGGAAGAGAAAGAAAGAGAATGGGAGGGAGAGAGAGAGAGAAAGAGAAAAATAAAAGAAAAATAAAGAGAAAGGGTGTGGGGGAGGTGCACGGGAGAGTGGGGTGGTGGTGGTGAAAGGAAAGCGTGTGTGTGGGTGGATGCCGGAAGCTTGAGTGCGTCCGAGGCCAGTATGCCCCCCGTACCTTTCTGGTGCCCCCAAGTCCCCTAAAGACGACGAAACAGCTTCTCGATACTTTGGATAATATATCTTCTTTATGGTCGGCCATGACTTACGGGCGAATTTATTCAGGAGTCAGGAAGCCTACGGCAGCCACGTAGAGTTCCCTGTCGCCTCGATCCGGGGACCAAGTGCCAGCGCACAGGAATGCACCTTCACTGAGGTCATTCACCAGAGATAAGGTATCAATAGGGAGGTAGGACAAAGGTATAAGAAAACACAGGTCTTGTGGGCAGGTTTTATTAAAGGTGATTTCTTCACCTTGATATCTCCCTGTTGGCAGCCAGAATACATGTAGATTTAAACCGGTCTAGTACTAAAGGCAATTTGTAAGGCAAAAAGTGTTAGGTGGGTCACCCAGTGGGCGACATGACGTCATTAAGGTCATTATCGTCGTCGCCGTCGTCGTCGTTGTCGTCATGGTCTGTCACCCAAGAAAGAGTGTGAGAAGGGGAGGGAGGGAGGAGGAAGAAGGAGGAGCTGAAGGCCGGGCTGGGACAGGGGAGGGGGAAGAGAGGAGGAAGGCGTGAGCGGGGCGAGATGAAAGAGATTTTTTTTTTTTTTTTATTTGTCTGCAATAAACAGCGCTTCTGTCCTTGAATGAGAAGAAAGGGGAAAGAAAGAGTGAGGGGAGCTGGGGAGGAGAAAGGAAGGGGAAAGGGATTAGTGAAGGGAAGAGAAGGAAAGGGAAAAGGGGTAGGTAGGGGTAGAGGGAAGGAAGAAGGAAAAAGAGAAGAAAGATGAAGGGAAGAAAAGGGAAAGTGGAGGGAGCTGGGAAGGGGAAAGGGATTGGTGAAGGGAGAAGAGGGAAAGGGAAAAGGGGTAGGTAGGGGGTAGAGGGAAGAAAGAAGGAAAGAAAAGTGTAGGGGAAGGGACAACTTCCATTGTCATCGCTTACGCAGCCCGCCATCCCCCCACCCCCCACCCCCAACGACCCCCGGGGTGTCAGGGCAGAAAAGAAGGTGGCAGTTGAGAGGGAGAGGTGGAAGTGGAACCACAGGAGACAACAGAAGGAGGAGGAGGAGAAGAAGAAGAAAAGTGTAAGGTAGAAAGAACCAACGGAAGGATGGAGATGTGGTATGAAGGTGGAGGGCAGGAGGGGGGGGCGGAGTCTCGCGGGAATGATGGGGACCTGAACGTGTGGAGGAAGAGCGGAAAGAGGAGGATAAAGTTGGGGAGGAGGGATCAGAAGATTCATCCCTCCTATGCCGGGGGAGTTCGGGGGCACTCCTCTTTTTAATCTGGTTATCGTCAGGATATCCTATTTAGCCCCCTCCCCGTGGTGTGGGCGCCTCATCGCCCCGCCCAAATATACGGAGTTGAACCAAACCTTCAGGGGTCCCTTTCTTACCTGGTGGCACTTTGATGTAACCGTTCCTGCCGTCAGGTGATTTTATTCATCTCAGTGGCACTCCAACCACCCCTCGGCATGGTCTCCCTCCTTTACCGGGTGTGCACGCAGCAGTACTTCTTGGAGTGGTACTGAGAGTCTTAGAGGGGTAGGTTGGCGCCGTGTAGGTAAGAGTTGGCGCCATGAGTACTGGTAAATTCTCAGCGTATACGTGGATGGGCACTAGTCTAAGTTGGCTCTCTGGGATTGGCACTGTCGGTATTCAATGTAGATGGGGCCAAAGCTCTCCGAATGTATTGGCACTCCGTGGTGGGTGGCACTCTTTGGCTGATCTCGTCAAGCGTTAGCCAGAATTAAGTCTATAGCGTCCGTCACCCGTCGAAAGCTTTTGACTGAAGGGAAGACGACGTTTCGGGGAAGGCGTTATCACACTGGGCTATTTTTCCTCCGACTGTGGGTGCGGATTTGCAGCCCCCCTAGCTTTCGGGAGTGTCGAACTCACGAGCAGGGTCGTGAGTCCGATTCCTGGGACCCGCAGCGGGCTATGTCGCCTTGCTTCCCGACAGCCCTGGACAGGTGGGGAGGCGACCCAAACATCGATCTTAAAAATGAATAAATAAATAAAAATAACCGAGCTTGCCTTACCAGAGGTTTCTCTCGTTCCACGGAGTTTTTTGAGTTTTGAGCTTTCGGGAAGGAATCTGATCTTCTGGAGGAAATAATTTTTCCCTCCAGCATATCAAATGACATTATGCATATTTATTGAGAAAATAGAATAGTTTGCCATGATAGTGATTTGACGGCGGAAAAAGTTGTGGAGGTGGGAGGGCGGTACCGCCGAGGAATCGGAGGTTGGAGGAAAGATAGGCCAATGGGACTCAAAGTAGAACTTTCTGTGTGGGAACTGAAAACGTGTGAACGTGTATATGTGGGTGTATTTACGTTGTGTCCACTCTTTTCTCGTACGTGAGCGTTAGATTCTATAAAAGGTCGAAGAACTTTTCACGAAGAAAGCAGAAGCTTTCTCTTCATCCAAACTCATATCGTTACAATTTATTCCTTGCATTCTACCCTTATTTTTTACAATTATTATTTATGGAAATATCAAAATCGATTTTTGTTCATCGTATAGTAGAATTCTTCTTTTTCATGTATTCTTAAGCGTTTATTTTTACTTTTTTTCTTCTTGATTTAAAATATGCTCGACTGCTTTGTAGCGATTGTTGTACAGGATGACCTTTTATTTTTATTTTTTTCTTTCTTTGCCGCCTTGTTAAGCCTCTTACTGAACCAGACTAATCTTGGCTGATTCCGCTTTCATGTCGGATATACATTTGTTTGCTTCCTCGTTGCAGATTATTTTCCTTTTCTAGATTTCGCTCATTTTGTATTTTTGTTTTTCGTCCACAATTAAGTATGTGTGTGCGCGCGCGCATGTGTGTTAGTATGTGTGTGTGTGTGAGAGAGAGAGAGAGAGAGAGAGAGAGAGTGAGAGAGAGAGAGAGAGAACTGAAATGTCTGCAACAGTGTCTGTCTCTTTGGGAAGACCCACGCATCTGTGACACGCCTATTCCTCCCCCCCTCCCCCTCCCTCCCTCCCACACACTTTCCACCTTCCGCTCTCTCTCTCTCTCTCTCTCTCTCTCTCTCTCTCTCTCTCTCTCTCTCTCTCTCTCTCTCTCTCTCTCTCTCTCTCTCTCTCTCTCTCTCTCTCTGCCTCGCTCGCTTCCAATCACTCTGACCTCTGACCTCCTTTCCTACTTCCACATATATCCTTACTCTCTCACACCCACTCGTCCTCACTTCCCCCGCAATATCGCTCTCACTTCTGCAGAGCTCACTCTTCATCCTTTCAATTTTAAATTCTGCACGCACACACACACACACACACACACACACACACACACACACACACACACACACACACACACACACACACACAGAAAAGGGAAGGAAAACATTGCGTGGGCACTAAGCATCACTCGTATCCCTGGCGCCGACGAGGTTGTAGTTCTGGTAATGGCTAAGGAGAAGTTGAAGGGAGGTAGCAAACCGGAAGAATAATGGAAATAAAAAGTGATAAACACATTTCTTTACTGAGTGGAGATGATCAGTTTCCAGTCATAAGAAAATACTGCGTGAATCTGGTCCGTATGGATTTCACCATATTCAATACATTATTGGTCGCACAAAACTTGTACATTGTCAATAACCCATTCGATGGAAGAGAGGAGAGTTACATGGACAAACGAACAACAATATCATGACTATTACCATTACTGTCACTATCATTATTATTATTATTACTATTGTTATAGATTTTATTGTTATCATTTATTTTTATTGATCTATTATTGTATATATATATATATGTATTATATATATATATATATATATATATATGTGTATATATATATAAATATATATATATATATATATATATATATATAATGGAAGATAATAAAGGGGGAACGAGTGGAGGAAGAACAGAGGAAGGAAAGGAGGCGGAGTTGGGTGTGCATGAGAAAGTAGGAGGAGGAGGAAGATCGGAGGAGAACGAGATGCTGGTGCTTGTTCAGGAGAAGGATGCAGCTGCGGAGGGCAGGAGATATAGATGGGGGAGGAGCAGAAGGAAGTGTAAGTGTGTAAGGGGGAGAAGGAAGGAGTGGGGAAGGAAAAGCAATGATATATTGTGCAGAAGAGGAGGTGGCGGTGGTGGTGGAGAGGGAGTCGCAAATGGAAGAGCGGTGGGAGAAGAGTAGGAGTGGGTGGGTGGGGAAGAGGAGTTGGTGAAGGAAGAAGTGGAAGTAGGGAAGAAGGAAGGATAGGAAATAGTGGTGTGGGAGAGGAGGTAGACAGGGAGCGGAAGGAGGAAAAGAATGGGGGTAAAAGGTAGAGGAAAGAAGCTAGAAGAGAACTAAGAGGAAGAAGAGGAGGAGGAAGGAAAGGAAAAGAAAGGAAGAAGGAGAAGTGGAAGAGGAGAAGAGAAGGAGGAGTAGGAAGTGGAAAGGGAGGAAAAGAAAGGAAGAAAGAGAAGAAGAGGAGAAGAAGGAGGAGGAGGGGGAGAGGAGGAAGAGTTGATTGGTTATTATGGACTGCTATCCTTATGGGTAATCTGGCGTCGCTGTCGCGCGGTGAGGAGGACGAGGAAAAGGGGAGGAAGAAAAAGGAGGAGGAGGAAGAAAGAAGACAGGGAGTAGGCGGGGCAGTGTTATGCCACGCTGTATTATTTAATCACCTTGCGCAAGGGAGGCTGTGGAGGAACGAGGACGACGCCCAGTGAGTGGGGTGGATGGATGGATGGACGGGTGGTGGAAGAGGATTCTGGGAGAACTCTCAACAGTTTGACCTTTGTGATGCGTGGGAATGGACACTGAAACCAACCTTTGCTAATTTGGGTTTTCCCTAATACGCAACCAATCTCTAAAGTTACGAATTGTCACAGGTCTGCCTGACGTGTGGGCTATGCTGTGACCTTACACACACACACACACGCACACACACACACACACACACACACACACACACACACACACACACACACACACACACACACACACCATCCCATTTCCTCAATTGGGACTCAAACTAGAACTTTCTGTGTGAGAACTGAAAACGTGTGAATGTGTATATGTGGGTATATTTACGTTGTGGCCATTCTTCATTTTTCGGCCCGAGTTAAGTTTCCTAAAATAATTTTTTTCATAACATTAATTCACAGTCAACAATAAAGTTTTTATGAATCCTAAATGTTGAAGGTGTATGTCGACCTTTCATCGGAAATATGGTCATCTATCCCGGCGTCCACCTGAACAGGTGGGTGCTGATGCTGAACTGATCTCAACCAGATAGGAGAGATGGGCTTGGAGACCTCCAAGCTACCGTTTGTGTGTGTGTGTGTGTGACTGTGTGTGTATGTGTGTGTATTTCAGCATCATGGTCTTGCATCACGTGTTGGACTTGTGACCGACATCTATTACCAACCCTAATGAGAGTTTATAACTCATATATTGCTTTGTGTGTGTGTGTGCGCGCGCGCGTATTCTTCTTGTAGTTGCAAAATTCTTTATATGTGGTACAAGGTCGATCCGAGCTTATTAATTCCTGTCTATCACTTCTCATTTAAAACCGTAATTGGTTTGCTTTGAGCCCTAAATATTCTGCATGCGAATTTACATTTCCACAGTTATGTGGACAGCTCCCTTGGCCTACATTGAAGAGTGAGTTTCAAGGATATGTTATGGCTGGTCTCATGCCCCAACAATGGGGGATGGGGAGCAGGTGTCAGGCGAATCCTCCACTTTGTCTCTCTCTCTCTCTCTCTCTCTCTCTCTCTCTCTCTCTCTCTCTCTCTCTCTCTCTCTCTCTCTCTCTCTCTCTCTCTCCCTCCCTCTCTCTCCCTCTATATATTCGTATGTATGTGTGTGTTCTTGCATGTCAGTAATCTTGAACGTACCTTTGTCTTTACCTAATTTCCTGTGGCCATTCACGGTTTTGACTGATCACCGCCACAGAAATAAATGACTGCGTAAGTCAATACTTTAGGGGTTTAGGGGACTCGAGTGACACCCTTATGGGCCAGAGGCACGCAACACTCCTTTGTGGTAGGAAACTCACCACCACTCATGGAAGATGTCTGATATATATTTTTCTCAAATGGGTGGTTGAAGAATGGAATGGGCTTGGTAACCATATAGTGAGCACTGAAACTGTAGATTGTTTTATAGAAGATCAGACAACTTTATGGATAGGGATGACAGGTTGTAAAGGACATGGAACTGCCTAGTGTAGGCCCCATGGCCTCTTGCAGTCTCCTCCATTCTTATGTTCTAAAGTTCTTCTGCCCTTCTTAAAGCTTTCCTCTCCATGAATACACCTCTTCGGTGCTTTATTGTCCCCAAGGATAATCAGCAACGAAACAATGAGTAACCAACCTTCTTACACTCTACAGGATAGGTACAAATGTTTATTTCAGATTGGGTGAATGTTTAGGGGAATGCTTGCTAGTCTCTACACCACACAGTGACATAACAAGAAGCGTAACTAGTGAGTGGGTGCATAATCATGCCAAGAAAGGGGCAATTAAAAAGAAAAATAGGACAAAATGCTGGCAAAAGATATCTGAGTTGGGCATTCCACGGCTGTAAAAAGATTGTGACCTAAAAAAAAAAAAGTACAACCATCAGCACAGAAAAAGACGTTCCAGAGAACTTAAATAAAACGAAAAAGTACCGAATAACAGGACGCCATGACAAACCTACACCCTAACTTTTGTTTTCGTTTTCCCAGGGACGTAGGCTGGCGCGCGGTGCCCCCCGGAGCCGAGGAAGCAGCCCACGGCGCGTCCCCGGGCCGGCGAGTAAAATCGATGGGGGACGGCTGGGCGGCCAATGGCGGGTCTCCGCCCGGTGGGCGTGGCTCCCGTGACACGGTGCTCGTGCCGAAGCCCGCTCGCTCGCTCTCTGATGAACGTGAATCTAGTAGCGCTTACGTGTCCGAATGCAAGCATCTGCGTATATACGTGTATTCAAGCATGCATGCATACATACATACATACATACATACATACATGCATGCATACGCAAATACGTACACACATGCATGCATACGTACACACACACATGTATATATATATACATACATACATTTTCACACATGATGTACATGTATAATTTAGGTTATGTCTTGTACTTGAGGGTAAACGAGCCTGATATTTTGTGCTTAATAGAAACCAGACTTCAGCTACAGCTGAGGAATAATAGATACACCACCTGGAAAAGGGACAGAGAAGATAGCATGAGCGGTAGGGTAGTGGTTGTTATTAGAAATGGTATAAAGGTGGAAGAAGCAACTGTAAGTGAAGGCAAGACTGAAGCGGTCCACCTGAAAATTAGAACTTAAGGGCTGAATAGACGAGGAGACTTCATGTTGGCATGTGCTCCCCACACACACAACGTAAGAGCTTGGAATTAAGCTGAATAAAAAAGATTGATACAAGTCCTTTAAGATAATAATAACAATAATGATGATAAAAGGTTATAGAAAAATAAAACAAGTAAACTAACAATATAGTCCTTATTGGAGATTTTAATTGCAAAGAGGTCAACTGGGAGGAGTGGGAAGCAAGTGGCAAGGTATCTTCCTCATTGAAATATTTTTTTAATTATAGCAGTGGAGAACACAGTGACCCAATGGATAAAAGAAATAAGAGCAGATGACATTCCCACGAGATTAGATCTGTTACCAAAGAGCCAGAGACAACGTTAGCTCTTTGAAGTACCTTTGCCTCATAGGAAGAAGTGACCATGTGACAAAGGAATTTTAGTTGCCTGATTAAGAATAGAGCCAAGGGATGAATCACACAAGGAAGGCAGACCTAAATTTAGGAAAACGGTTCACACAAGCAAGGCAGACCTAAGTTTGGGAAAGCTGTTTACTCCGGGTTGAAGAAATTCTTTTAAGAAGCAGACTGGGACGAATTCATGAATACCACCGGAACGACGAAGAAATGGAAATTCTTTTTTGACGTTTGCAACCTGGGACTGAACAAACAGATTCCCAAATTTAGTGGCAGGAAGAGACAGAAACAAGATTGGTTCAAGAAAAGATGTCTGGCAGGAAAGAAAACAAGGACATGGCTCGGGAAAAATGGAGGAAGATAAGAAACAAAAAACTAAAATAAGTGTACAAGCAAACTGATAATCACTATATAAGAATCCCTACATGGAAGAAGAAAGTAATTTTGAAAGAACTGTGGTGGACAAATGTAGAGATGAATTGAGATGTGTTTTACAGATTTATTAATAGTATATTGAGACAGGGAAGGAATCATCAAGCAAACAATGGGTGCTAAGGTCTTTCAGGAGGACTCAGCCCAGGCAGAATAGTGAATGAAAATTTCCAATCTGTTTTAACAAAAGAGAATTTTTTTCTTTCTCTTTTATAGGAAAGCCATGTGAGCAAGATTTCGGATTTAGAAAATATTAATTTAGAAGAGTTGATTTTTTTTTTTTTTTTTTTTTTTTTTTTTTTTTATCACTGAATGTAAGGGATCTTTTTTCCTAATGGGATCTCAAACTGGAGACTTAAGAATGTAAGGAACAAATGTCAGACAATATTCACAGTCATTGTATGTTCATTAAAAGATGGAATAGTGCTGCATGATTGAAGAAGGGTTAGTGTGGCACCAATATCTGAATCCCTCGTGTTGGAGAGGCGGGGAGAGGAGCGGGCGGAGAATGCTGCCACCGTGTTCCCCATGCGTATTGTGAATGGCGACTAAAGGGGTTATCACACTTCACCAGCGCCGTCCGTTAAGAGTTCGTTTGGGTAAAAATGACTTCGGTCACAATATTCTATTTTTCCGAATCTCCAAATATCAAGTTATCTTTCCGTCGTGTATATAGCAAAGCTGAATGATGAACCAAGAGATTGTGAACCTATACGAATGTTAAACCTACTATTGAAATGTTCTTAGAGAAGTCTAGATTTCTGCAAGCGAAGCCATATTCTAGTAATTCGAATGGAGGTTGGATGTGGGAGGAAAAATAACCCAGTGATAACCCCTTAAGTGGAACGGAGTGATGAGACTAGGGATCCTGCGCCCTGTATGTTCATCCGACGAAAAATCAAGTGAGGGTCTGTAAGGGCCCCAGCTAGATCCGTAACAATTAGGTCATTAAATACATGCATACACACACATACACACACACACACACACACACACACACACACACACACACACACACACACACACATAACGTCCGACCTCACTCGGGGCAAGTGACCTGAGGCTTACTGAGTCCCCCAATGCTCCTTCCTCCTCTGTATATAACATCTTGTCTATGTACCCTATAATTGTAACTGCTGAAGAGGACCACAGTCAGTGGTCGAAATATACGGTTTTACTCTGTATCTCAGCTTATCTTTCTCCGAGAGTGGGTTTAAGTTTTATTTTATTCGTGTGTTACGACATCTACGTTACTTTATATATATATATATATATATATATATATATATATATAAATATATATATATATATATATATTTTTTTTTTTTTTGTAGAAACCACGTGTGCTTAGTGATTTCTTTTGCATATATATATATATATATATATATATATGTATATATATATATACATGCATGCATACATTCATGTAATAACCAAACTGAAGTACAAAATACTGTCGTATCGATTTTAGAACTTTTCCTTAGCTATTGGAAAGATTTTTTTTCGTTGTACTTGAATGTATTCAGGGTAGAACGGACGAACACCTTGTCGTTCCCGTAACATTAACGTCATGTGACTTCCTTGAAGAGCATCAGCAATGGGACTGGTCCATGGTAACGAATGTATTATTGAACTTACATGCACATTCAGGTTAAATCAGAAGTTATTTGTTGATTACTCTTTTAAGAGTCACATGTCTAAAATGACACTAAATTATTTGTCACCATGGCTTGTGGAAGATTTCCAACTCCAGCGTTCAAATTAAAGGTAACCTAATCGATGGTGAGGAAATTGAAGAAGTTGAAGAGTCTGATGGTTTAGGTTAAATACTGTAAGTGACACAATACAGTGTAAGTTGAGGAGTTTGATGGCTGAGGACAAAGGGTGAGAGTGTCACAGTACATCGCGTGCCAAATATCCTCGACGTGTTCCCCAGACGACGTTAGTTTTGGCAAAGTCTTTTTGTGTGATCCCTTCTGGCCCGCCACGCCACGCCACGCCACGCGCTTCGGCGCCTTCGCTCCGCCCTTATCAGACAAATACCTCCTCCTCCTCCTGTAGCGAAATTAGTGGAGTCTATTTGCATAGCTTCTCTGTTAAAAGTAATTTCATTAGAAGAAATAAATCTCTTGAACAATTAAATTGGAATAGATAAAAAATAAATAGATAAATAAGTAAATGAATGAATAGATAAATAAAAAATAATAGATCAATAGATAAACGAATAGATTAATTAGTGAATGAATAGATAAATTAAGCAGACCAATAAATAAGAAAAAGAATAGAGAAGCGAATAACAGTTAATGAAAAAATTGTATATAAGAAAGAAAAAGAACATAATGTAATGTAGAATAATACCATTGCAGTTACGATCGCTTGTTGACCAACTTATTTATAATATCCAAATTTACATAATATATGAAAACTATTCTCATGTATCAGTAAATGCTATAGGTGCTTTTCAGTGTTATTAATTTAGTGTTAGTTAGCTAGTTCATTACACTGTCATGCATCTAAACTAAGCAGCACTGCCTCAAATTGTGCCATCCGCCATGGTTAGTTTCCCTATTTTTCCTGAGTCCTCTTTCCGTGCACTGAGTTTCCTCTCGGGGCCATTTCCCTTTGCCCTGTTGCCATGTTTGTGCACAAGTTTAGAACTTCAGGTAACTCACTAATTCCGAAAAAAACATCTCTAAGATTACTTCTTGTTTCCTGACAAACGCCAAGCAATTTTACTTAGTTGAGAGAAACCTCTCTCATACAACTTTGTTTTGTTACAAATATATCTATTTCTTTTCGTTGGGGACTACTTTCTCACAAAACTGTGCACATGCCAACACAATATCTTCCTCTGGTTTAATTGTTGTTCAGTGATTGAAAGTAGATAAGTTGATTTATCGTATAATATGTCAAGTACTTGATATGATAATACGACGCTCAATTTCAAGAGACCAGTATCTAGTTACGTATTAACCTACCTGTCCTGTAGTTTCCTCTTTTTCTCATTATCTAACCATCATTCCCGTTTGATGTACCCACTATACAGTGCCTTGATATGAACAGAAATAAAAGTATTTGAAGTTAACTACATTACTGTAGTAGTATAAATCAGTTGAGGAAAATAATTTAAATAGTATTTATTTTTGTTTTATACTTACCGCAGTTCATATATGTACTTCTCTGCGAACTTCCGTGACCCTTTCGCAAAACTTAACCATTTCCTTTGATAAAATGATGAAGCAACAATCACCATGTGAATGTCTCGGGTGTAGTCCATTGTCGCACATCCCAAATTCACTGAGGCAAAATTATTCCCACTATTTTCTTTTTCTTGTGAAAAATTGACATCATTTCCTCAGCCAATTTATTCAAAGTTTTTTTTTTCCACTGTGTAAAAAGTCTGTCTTTGAAGGCTTCATTCCTGAAAGCAAGGCATTAAGTCATTTCGACAATATCAATTCAAATGATTGATAGCCCGTGAAATGTGCAACCGACACGTCAAGTGCAGTGGAGAAGTTGAGATTGTTGATATACAATCAGTTGATGCAGCATTCGCAGGTTACTAGGGAATACATTGCTCTATCGATTGACGAAACAGTGACGAAAAATACAGAATATATGAAGAATACCAACTAAGATTTCTTGACATAAATAAATTGACCTTTGATTTGTTTCAGATTACAAATTGGTACAGATTCAAATTTATGCAATCAGTATTTTGTAGGAAATGGTCAGCTCTTCCATCCCTGGGGATATCAATATGCTACCGAGGTTGAGTCGTGGATGTTCACACAGACCACTTGTCTCTGATTTAGACTGTGTGAACATGTACTTGCTCGCTTTCCTCTCTAGTTCAAGTAACTTGCACTCTTGACTTGCCTCTTAGTTTGCCTCGTGTAAACGAGAATTAAATGAGGAGGCAACAGAACGAAGGATTAGTAGAAATTAAAAGTGATCAGCATCCTTTCTATCATTATTTATTTAATTTATCTATTTGTTTACTTAATTATTTATTTATTCATCTGTTTATTCGTTTATTTATTTTATTCTATTTTTTCCACATCTGACCTAGTGATGGACCAAAAGGTCTCCCGTCGACATGCCTTTCCTTTATAATCTTTTGTAGGAATGCTGCGTGACTATGGCCCGTGGGGGTGTCACCAAAGTCTCAAGAATATTAACTACACAAAACAAACAGTCAATATCTCATATGACGGCGTCATATTTGTAAAAACAAATGTCTTTGAAATAATTTGTGAAACTCCCATCTTCTATTGTGGTCATTTGAATGTTTATTCAAAAGAAACAGGTGGGCCTAAGAGAATATACTTTGATGCCTGCATTCTTTGACACAAGGTAAAACCCATGTCACTCATTCCTCATCAAAGTTTTAGGAGCAGCATGAGCTTACCACACTAGAAAATAGTGAAGGAGTTATAATTCATTTGAAATTTAGTGGTTGGCATTCACATTATTAAGGGGATTATGATTATATTTAGACGACAACAGGTATAGATCGAACGTTCTACACATCGTGAAACGTACATGCAATCAATACATTCCCAAGGTAACGCAGAATAGTAGAATCCGAACAACACATGAGAAACAGACTGTCTTGATACAGAATGCAGTAACCATAAACTTCGTTGAGACGGTGGAGCTAGTTTAGTAGCCGCTAGTGCTAGTGACTTGTAATCTACCCCTCTACTTTCACAATGTCAACGGAACGTTAGTCAACTTGCCTCCAAGATATCCTAGTGTCAACACTTTCTTGCCCTTAGGTAAGTTAACTTGCATTAACTAGCACTAGCGGCTACTAAACTAGCCCCCCGTGTCAACGAGGCTTTAAACGCCTATCCCACACACTCATGACATTGTGAATACAATAGAACGGAAAAGCTCGACAAAGTAATAGACAAAAGCAAGAACAGAAGTGGCGTAAATACGTATTAGAACTAAACCACAAACCAACACACCTCAGTTTTACCCAGCCAGCACTACGCTCCTTTGACAACGCTGTTATAGATCGCCACACAAAAATCACTCACATGCTAACCCAACACGCACACCGACGCGTCTTCTGACTTGAACACAAAATTTCTCTGACTCATGCAACCGCACTTACCACGCAAATGAAAGTACACAAAAACCACGAAAATGTGAAGCATACTGCGAGTACATGCATCTCAGATAACTTGTAGCATAGCACTCATAAATATATCAACTACAGCTATGTATAATGCTGTGAGGTCTCATTAGGGAGAGTGATACTTATCGATCACGTTATGCAGCATGTCATCCAAGACCATGGTAGATAGATATATGTTTTATTGACCATACACCAAAAATATAGATAAATAATACATATATCCACATTACACAATTATGGCCTAACAAAAATTATACATGGCTGCAAGATTGTCACACACGGGCAATCTTGACCATACTGTAGTTGGAAGACACCAGTGCTTTTTCAAGACACAGCAACATATTGCTGCCATAGGATCGGCCTTAAGATATCGGTTCCAAAGTCGTAATCCATTATGCATAGGTTCCTGTGCAAAAGGAGTCTCTTCTCCTCCTCCAGTAATTCACCCTAAACTGAGTCCGCTGGTCTGGATAGATGTGACTCACATCTAACAAGGATATATCTCAAGGAGAGAGCTGTACCTCGAACCAGGGTCATGAAAGTGATGGTGCAAAAAAGCACTCGAACCTTTCACGTCCAACAGGTCTGCTCGATAACGATCTACACTATCTCAATTCTTGTAGCGGTCTTGGGGAACAAGCTGAGCGACCTTGGGAAAAAATAAAACATCCAATATTGTACTGAGGCCCAAGTGGAGCAAGGTTTTGATCCTTCAGATGTAAGCATTACTTCCTCCTCTGGCCTTCAAGGCCAGCAGGTTAGAGCTTTTCTTGTTAGTAAAGATCTTCGTGAGAGATGATCTGATCTTCCGTCGGAGAAGAGCTGATTCCTCCACGCTTTAGTTCAAAGTCACTTCGATCCAAGGGACTTTGGAACGTGTTCCCATCTCGCAGGTTGGTTCTTTGGTGGTCTACATGAACTCAAGGCCCCTCGTACACAGCTTGCGGTATGTTAAGCCAAGTGACAACATTGCCCATTGACAACATTTCCTCCTGACCTCAATTCGCGCGCTACTGTAGAAACTCCAACTATAGTTTCATCAGAGTGTTGGGCTACATCAGCATCCAGGGGAATAAAAAGAATGACGCAGTTGCACCTAGGGCTCGAAATAGGCTAAGGGTTGAAATAAGAAACACAGAGGTCCTAACTTGGGATCTTATGGGACTTAACCTATGAGGTGCTCCAAGGAAGATGTATCTCGTAACTACTTTGAAAATTAAATGTGTCTGTTTTTCCGGAATATGTTTTTAGTATTTATCAAAGTCAATAGTAGCTAAATAAATTACACAAAAACTCTTTCCTTTCTTATTTATTGCGATTCAAGATTACTAGACCTATCCCCAAAACGTCGTCTGCTTCATCCACTCTCGTAAAACCTACCCGTGGCGCCATCTGCTTCGCAGTGACGTCAGAAATTATGTTCATTCTCCATGCATCGTCATTGTCTTTGATGAATAGTGATGTCCATAACAGATGACTTTCGCCAGACCTACATCGAATTAATTTGAATCGCGATTCGAGTGTTATTCTAATTGACCTTGACTTTTTCTCTGCTGGCTGGAGTCGCTAATTATTGTCTAGCAAATTTTTCTTAACCACTTTGGCCTCATAGAAGAAGGGGCAATTCTTCGCCACTCACGAGGGGATACTGAACTGCATTTCAATTCCCCTTCTACCCGGATTCCTGTCTTGGTCATCTAAAGCATAGTGGCTGTGTTCCAGCACTCCTCTACTGTGGATCCCTCTCGAGAGATAGATATTTAAGTAGCACGAAAACAAGTTGGATTTTATTCGTTTAAACAGAGGCCACTAAACCAGATCGTGCAAGCAGCCGAAGACAAGGTCAGCCTGTGATTTGCATCCAGGTTCCCCCCAGCCCTTCAAGGTCATCCTGTAGCCCTAGACCAAATCCTGTCCTCTGTTGATGTAATACCTCTGATTGTGTGTGTGTGCCTGTTGTGTCTGTGTTCGTGTTTGTGCCTTGCATGTGATTGTGTTTATGTCTGGATTTGTGGTTATATTTGTATTTCTGTTTGGATCTGTCTCGATTTCCAGTTGCGTTTGTGCTTGTTAAAGTGCTTGTGTGTGCTTTTTCGTTTATGTTTGAATTTCTGTTTGAGATTGCGTGTGTGGTTGTGAGCATGCGCACAAGTTTGTTTATGTTTTCTAGCGTGAGGAGATATGCGAGAGGAAGGAAAGAGAGGGCACTTCGTGTACCATGGAGAGGCCGGGTAGGCGAGGGAGGCGGGAGGTCGAAGGGAAGAGCTTGTTGGAGGAGACGTGATGGAGGCGGGAGGGGGAGTGGGAGAGGTGGAGAACGGGAACGTGATAGAGTAGGAAGTGCTGCAGCAAAGAAGGTAGTGGGGGAGGAGGAGGAGGTGGGGAATATGAAAAGGCGGCCTGATTTTGGTCCTATTGTTTGGTTGCGACTGTTCCCTTTGTAATTTTTGTCTATCCCGTTGACATGGCGATACTCTGACGTGATCGTTTCATCAGTGTTATGATCTTTTGATCACATCATGTCGCACCTGTCTTCCTCGCTTCCCGCAAAAAAATAACAGGTTGATCCTTTTAAATATTCTACTTATGCTAGTTTTGAATCTAAACAACTGAGGAAGTGGTTCACAAGGTTTCAATAGTATCAAGCATAGAGGTGAGTTGGAAGCTCCCGTGCAGTGTATATAACAAGGACTGGAAATGACAGGGGGATATCTGTCGGTAGCTACTGCTTAGTTATCGTGTAGCTGAAACATCTACCGGGATATCCAGGTAACATTTACGATATGTGTGTGTGTATATATATATATATATATATATTTATAGTGTCGACAGGTGTGCACTAAGTCATGCTGAGACAAACAACAGACCATTTCATTATGTAGGTACAATTAAGCGCCTACAGGTGCAAGGAACTCGCTTATTGAGGAGCAATACCCGGGTGTGAGGACGCAGCATCACAGTCCTGAGCTGCATAATAATGCAGGAGGCCGGTGTTTACAGCGGGAAAATCTATAAAACGCGTCGTCCAGTTCTTTGCTGTTGAGAGCGCCAGATATTGAAACGCTGTAAGCGATAGCCTATTGTACTTGTTGGCTAGTCAAATCAGACCCCGATGTCACAGCGAAGAACGTAATATTATATCTATTCATTCATTTATTTTCGGCTGGGGACAATAAATCTTAAGCTTCTGGGCGGAGGAGCGTCGGGTTTAATTTTGTTCTGATCAAATTTAATCCGATTCCAGTGTGGGATTATCTCTTCAGTGGCTTAGAATCGTCCCCTGGGGCGGCCCGAGTCAACATGTCCTGAGGATGCCAGTTCCATGTTTTTGTTTGCGTTTGATGTGTTTTTTGTAAAGGGGACACAAGTTTGGTTCCGACTTCGTTTCAAAGTTTTCGTCTAGGACAGTTTTCTTTTCGACCTTTTTTGTTAGAAAACCAACGAGAAGAGTGCTCATTCACGGCCAAACTCGAGAGCGATTCTCTGCACTAAATAGCTCTTAACGAAATGTAAACAGGGCAGCGTTTTAAACGTTTCTTACACAAAAGGAAAAAAAAAACATACTTTGCACACAGTTGAATCCATTCCTATAGAGTTGAATATCACTTCTTTATTCCCGTGTTTGCCTTTGTGGAAGGGCGTCCCCAGACTACAACGGATGCGCGGGAGACTCTTTGTTGACTCTGGAACGGGATTTCTGGAGGAGTTGAAGGAGGCTTGGTGCAAGAAAAGTGAGGTCGAAAACAATGTGATGATATCTGCGGTAATGATGATGACGGTGGTGCCTTCATTATGGTCATGGGGATGGATGTGTCATGGTAGTCACAGTGAAGAGTGACAGCGATGTTTGGTTTGTGATGATGGTGGGCACCATTGCGGATATGGTGGTAACAGTGAGTTTGACGGTCATTGTGGTGGGCAGGATCATGGTAGTAAGAGGTGGCAGTAGATGTCTCTGTTTACCAACTTCTTGTTTTTGGAACTCCGTCCTGTCGAGATAAGGTCTTTTTTTTTCCATATCCGTCTTCATCTTCATCGTGTTTGTCCCTCTTTTTGTAATGGCTTCCTTGGTGTTTTCAAGCCACCTTTCCCGCGGTCACCCCAGTGGTTCTGCCTTCAGAGTGAATCCAGGACTCTTCTTGCCCCCCCCCTCTTTTTTTTCCTTCTTTCTTTTTAGTAGATGCCTCTGAGGAAACAAATGATTGTAATGGAACTCGGGATGCATCTGGGAAGACAGTACACAGGAAAGGAAACGATTGAACCCCAAACAGTTTTATCTTCATCACTTGGCACAAAACATCTTTTTATGGGGAGATCTCTGCCACACGGGGAAACAATTTCCTCAAGGGAGCTCCCTCTTTTTCCGACAAAAGTAGAAATGGTAGGAAGCGCGATGGAGGTGGTGGTAGGGACTGGTATGATTGTGCCTTCTGCCTAAGGTATGAGCAGAAACCGTATTCGGAAACGTTGCTGAAACCTATCTTGGGTGATTCCCTTACTGGGTGATGCAGGCAAGGTCATCATATGAAGACAACAAGGTAGGACTAGTAGCAATGGGTTTAAGTAGGACAGTTTTAAGAGGAAATGGGCAAAAACTGGTTTACCAACCGAAAGGTTAATGAATGGAATTGATATTGTAACCATGTATTGAACGCCGAAACTATTGGTTGTTTTTAGAGAAAGATAAGTTTATACTTTAGATGGGGATGATAGGTAGTAACGGACATGGAACTGCCTGGTGTAGGCCTTATGGTCTTTTGCAGTCTCCTCCATTCTTATGTTCCTCCTGCTCCTTCTGTTTTACTCATGCTTTTAAATTTCTAACAACCGTTTCGTCCAAGGACGTTCTCTCTGCCCTGCCTGGCATTGACACTTACTTTCCAGATGGAGTGTCACGTGATCTTTGAAAACTGTTCTTCCGTGCGGGCTCCCTGCCGTGGCAAACTCTTCCGACTCTGCCTACCAACTTCCTCTGAGCTTTCATGTTGGAAACAAGTCTACATTAAACTTGCCCCAGATGTTATTGACCACTTCCTCCCAACTACTGGCCTTTATCTTCAATTTCCTGCTTATTTAAGGTTTTCGAGTCTATGCCTAACAGATAGATTATAATAGGTGATTCTAGTGAGGCCCATTCGGATACGCTAGACATGCCAAAAGCTTTTCATTGCCTAAACCACCTTCCAACAATGGCTCTCGTTGACACTGGTTCTTCAACTCTGGTTCTCTTTCCGACCTTTATGTACCAACTGCTGTTTACGGTCACTGATCTTTCCTCACGCTGATGATTTTAGGACTCTCTTTTGTCTTCTAATATTCCATTCATGAATGACTTCACCGCACATCATTCCTTCTACATTTGTGTGTTGACAATAGTAATTTACATATTTCATATCATTTTGCAGACGTCCTTCACGTTCTGAACTCCAAGATTCTATTATAAATAGCTGAAGACCACTTGACTTCAGATCTTTCGATTATGTTGCATTGGGGCAGAAAACTTAGCGTCTTTTGCCGCTACCAAAACCCAATTTCGCTAAATTTCTTCTTGGGACAACTTCCCAACTTCTTCAACGGCTCTTAGTTTTCTCTTCAGAAACGTTAAGCATTATTGATCTATTCTATACTAACAAACACAAGTGCAAAACTGTACTATCACTAGAATAGTTTAAATGTTCAAGAACGTTACGTCATTCACCAAGAAATTGTATCTAATTCTGGATAAACTGCTGAATCAGCACAGGGGATGTATTCGCCATTGCGTGCTTTTGATCAAGTTGTAAACAAACTTCCCTTCTTGGCAACGTCTATTATCTAACAAATAATTGATCTTCAGCCTCTCCCTGTCCACCACCCCATGTTCATGGCCATCGTTCTTATGAAGTGGATAGCTTGGTGCCTCCTGGAAAGGCCGAGGGACAATAAACGTTTAGATCGGTTCCTAAAATAAGAATTAAGAAAACGACGTTTTTGTTAGTTACACATAACACCAATGTTGTTGTTTCTTTTGATCAATTCTAGAAGGGAGTTCATGAACCGGTTTGTGATTTAAAGGGGTTGCGAATAAGGAAAAAGGTTTAGAATAACGATTGGTAAGTGGGAAAGATGGAGCGGTTTATGCGTCTTAGAGCGTCGCCACTTGCGGCGGAGATCGAGGTGACGGCAGTTCGAGCCTTGCCGCCAGCGAGTTGGACCAAGGGCATGGTCCATTCAATTTCACGCTACATAAAACATAATTAGTACTACAGAAATACGTAAAGAACAGATATGATCCTAAACAATATAATCAACTGACAAACAGTAACCAATGAACATTGATTACAATATATACATTGTTAATGAACTATGATAATACACAATGGCTTACTTCGACAATTATAGCAAAGGAACTCGCCCAAACACGCTAGTCCATTGTTGAGGTGTTGACTGTTAGAAGCGACAGTTAGGAGTGAAAGAGAAGTCGCTAGACTCTAAGCCGCTAACCTATGCTGACGTGACGGTTCGAATCGGGCTCGAGGGACCATTTACAAACAAATCGCACGATCACATTGCAAATACCATTACACAAAATTACCAATCTACAATGTACAAAATATAATGTATAGAAATATCACTACACAAAATATGAAACATGAGTGTAGCTTACAAAGATTCTTAAGACCTTACTTCTTTTCTGTGAAATTTAGCAAGAACCAGATGTGACATTCTTTCCTTTCATCGGGAGGGTCTAGAATACTCTTCCCCGTGACGTTTCCCCACCCATTTATGAAATGGGTTCTTCCACAGAGGAGGTTTTGAGGCCTCTACACTTGAATTAGAATTGGTATGCTTTCTTTTGTCCTATTGTCTCCGAAGACAGGGAGTCTATATATTATATATTATATCCGGAGACAACTGCCCCTTTGAAGTATTTATATTGGGATAATATGGTTATTTTAAAAGGGCATATAATATCCGAACTTATGGTCACCAACATCGTTAACAGGCATCTTCTTCCACCTGACCCGACACCGCAGGAACACCAGGTCACTCGTGAAGAAGAGTAATCGTCTATGGTCCTTTCCCGGTCCCCCTTTTCTGTAAGAGCGTCCTACATAAGATAGTACCCTCCTCCTCCTACTCTGTACTACTGAAGAGGACTGCAGTTAGCAGTCGAAATATATAGACTCCCTGTCACCAGTCTTTTATTCTACTCCGACTGTGGTTTCAGTTGTGTTCTGTAAATGTGTTACTGCATTTTCACTGGTATATATATATATATATATATATATATATATATATATATATATGTATATATATATACATGTATGTATGTATGCATATATCCCTTTTTTGTTTTTCCAAGTATTAGAAAACAAAAATCCGAAATTCCTCCGCACCGTGCTTTCACGAGGCCTGAGAAAGGGTTACACGTGGGCGAATAGAATGGGCGAGCAGCGCAGCCAAAAGAAGAAAGTTTGAAAAAAAAAAAGAAGTTCCACCCGGTGTGGCAGAGCGGCTTCCCTCGAAATGGCTCTCATCCGCCCCCCGCTCCCGATGGGACGCCGCGCCGCGCCGCCGAGATGAAGGGAATAGAATGGGAAAGCGGCGGCAGCCAGGACAACGGGTTTGAGGTGGGGAAGGGGAGACCGTCTGTCCCTCCAGATGGGCGAATGCAAGGCGTTAGGGGCTGTTGGAGGCGCTGTAGACGACGCAGGTGTCGGTTAAAGTCAAGTAGAATGAAGCAAAAGCTGACCAGGTATGGCGGTGTACAAAACAAGCTAGAAAAAAAAGGTTCTGCCCCCATACGTCGCAGAGAAAAGAGGGCTAAATAATGGAACGGATGTCGCGCAGGCGGGGGACGGACGGGACGGGGAGGAGAGGCATGGTGCCATCCACGGTGTAGGTCATCACTCATTGTGCAAGCAAGTGGTAGGCGCGCAGATGGTGGGACTCCCCGGAAACCCCCGGTGCAGGCAGGGGACGGGGCTGGGCAGAGCCGCTGGCTGGGCGGACGAACAGCCAGCCAGGCAGGCAGGCAGGCAGGCAGGCAGGCAGGCAGGCGGGCGGATATTGGGTTGAGTCCAATTCGAGAGAGAGAGAGAGCGAGAGAGGCAGTCGACAGTCCTGCCCGAGGAGCGCGAGCAGTTTCTGCTCAGGTGCTGCCAGGGAAACACGGACTGCCTGACTGCCTGCCTGCCTGGCTGGCTGCTTCCAGAGGCCGCCGTTCCCAGCCAGCTGCTGCTGCTGCTGCTGCCCCGGCCGCCGCCGCCGCCGCCGCTGCTGCTGCTGCTTCAACAGCCGGGTTCCCAGACACTACCACCTGCAGCAGCAGCCGTCGCCGCCGCCATGCCCACCAAGGGCAAGAGGTGCTGCTGGTCTTTGGAGGAGGAGTGCATGCTCATCGACATGTACGAGGCCCACCCGTACTTGTGGAACGTCAAGCACGAGGACTACTTCAAGCGGGGACTTCGGGACAAAACTCTTCTTCAGATCAGCGAAGCCATCAACAAGCCTGGTGAGTGAAAGAGATAAACTCTGGGGAGTGGAGATGATGCGTGTCCGGGGAGTGGAGGAGGAGGAGGAGTTGTGGCAACGCTAAACCACTCCTGCTTCCTCCCACTCCCTACTCCTACTCCTCCTCCTACTCATCCTTCTCCTCCACTTCCACTTTTTTATTCATTTCGTATTTGTAGCCTTCGTAGTAGCCTTCTTCCCTATCTTCCTCTTTCAGTTCCGGCTTTTCCTCCACAACCTCCTCCTCCTCCTCCTCCTTCTCCTCCTCCTTCATTTAATCCCTTTTCATTCTGTTCCTCTTCCTCTTATTTCTACTCTCGCTCCTCTTCCCTCTCGTCCCGCTCTTCTTCACACTCCCTCGCCCCTCTCTCCCACGCCTCAGCTCTCTTATTTTCTTCATTCTTCTCTTTCTCTCCTTCCCCCTGCTCCTGCTTATTCCTTTCATAGAACTCTTACCACTCTTCACACACAACAACTCAGCTCCTCTTCTTCATTCTTCTCCTCATCTTCCTGCTCCTTATCATAATCTCCTTCCCATTCAGATTTTATTCCCATTTACTTATTTCTTCCTTTCCCTTATTCCTCTTTCTGTTCTTCCTCCGTCATTTCTCCCCCACACCTCTTCATCGTCTTACTACTCCTCCTCTTCTTCCACTTCCTCCTCTTTTTCCTCCTCCTTCCTCGTCTCCTCTTCCTTCTTCTCAGCCTCTTCTTCCTCCCCCTCCTCTTCTCAGTTTCTTCCGCTTCCTCCTCCTTCTCCTCCTCCATCAGCCACTCCTCTCCCTCCACCAACTCCTTCTCTTCCTTCTTCTTTTTCCCGTTTTGTTTGTCTACTCCCCCCTTTCTCCTCGTCCTCCTACTTTTTCTTCAACTCGTTCTACTCCTCCTCCCCCTTAAACAACAACTACTACTACTACTACTTCTACTGCCACCACTGCTACTACTACTATTACTACTAATACTACCACCACCACTACTACTACTACTACTACCACTACTACTACTACTACTACTACTACTACTACTCCTTCAGCTCATCTTCCTCTGTCCCCTTTTCCTTCTCTTCCTTCTTTCCCAGGTCCTCCTCTTCCTTCTCCTTTCCTTCCTCCTCTTTTTTCATATCTTCCTCCTTAATATCTTATTTCGCCTCACGCTCCCCTTCTAATTAATCCCCTCCTCCTTCACCTGCTCACACTCCTTCTTTCCCTTTCTCATATGTGTGTGTGTGTGTATATATATATATATATATATATATATATATATATATATATATATATGTATATGAAATGAGTGGGAAGAGGAAAGACTAATCTTAATCCGAGTTTTATTCTTGACTAGTTTCGCTTTTTCAAAAGAAGTGTTTTGAAGAATCTTATAGTGAAACTAGTTAAGAATAAAACTCTAAGGCTGCAGTCTTTCCTCTTCCCACCCATTTCAACTAGTCAGAATGTCTTAACACACACACACACACACACACACACACACACACACACACACACACACACACACACACACACACACACACACACACACACACATATATATATATATATATATACCATTCATCATATCTCACTCACACTTATCCCCTGCCTTCTCCCTTCCCTGCTCAACAGACATTAGCCTCTTTTTCAAAGCCTTTTTCACCCCATCCATCCATCTCATTTTTGGTCGTCCCCTCAAATTCACTCCATTCACCTCTATTTTCCACATTTTGTTTTTGCCAATATTTCTTTACTTCTTGATTCAATGTGCCCAAACCATCCCAGTATTGTTTCATCAACCATACCTGCCAGCTCCATTCTCACCGCCGCTCTCTTCACCTTTTCCTTTCTCATTCTTTTCATCCTCGTAGCTCCTACTATACTTCTCAGACATTTCATCTCAAACACACTTAAAGTCCCCCTCTATACCTCCCTTAAATTCTAAGCCTTTTCCCCATACAGTCCCGTAGGCACAGTTACCCCTTCATATGGTCGTCTTTTGCATATTTCCTCTGATATTTATTTGCCATGACACTTTTCACTTGTCCAAGACATTTACTTGCTTCCCTCACTCCCCAGTTTAACTCCACCCCGACTCTTCTATTGCCTGATACGTGTGACAATGATTCTGAAAACTATTCACTTCCTCTAGCCTCTCTCCTTTAAGATCTGCCTCCGTTTCACTCACATTTACTCTCAGCTTTTTCCTGTGACGTACCTTACCAAACTCGACCATAGACCCTCCCCTGACCCAGCCACAAACGCAGTGTCATCAGCAAACAACAGCTGACTCGCCTCCCACATTATCATAGCAGTAGACAGCCGAAATGTATAAGTTAACGTTCCTTCAAATTTTTCTTTCACTCCGACTGAGTTCTCTGTGTGACATATACATATGCTGCTTCGTTAGTTTATCTATCCTCGTAACTCCTGCATTTGTGAGCATATATTGCTGGTGTTTTTATTTGCATTTTGTGCATATACGTATACATGTACATATATATTTAAATTTACGCGCACACACATACACACACACACACACACATACATATATATATATATATACATATATACATATATATATATATATATATATATATATATATATATATATATCATGTGTGTATGTATGTACGCATATAAGTGTGCATGTACATATGTATGTACTATCGCCAGCACTAGTACACTGGTTGAAAAGAGGCTCGTGACGAGAATATATGTGGCAACAGTGTGTTTGTGTACACGGTAGTGAAAGTGTGAATAATACTTGCAAACATAAGTTTAATGACCACTTTACCATTTTTGGAATTTACACTATAAGAATTTGATATGTGTGCGTATATCTTATTTATTTGACAAATAAATCATCATTGACCAATATCAACGCCAGTCAAGTGGTGGTTGGTGGCGAGTAATGTTGATAAGAGAACTCGAGATTACTAATGGTAGGCCTGCGCATGTGAAGCTGTATTTTGCTATGGGAGGAACTCAGGTGCTGGGACGCTGTAAACGGCGTGAATGCGTCCCATTTTTTATGTGTCGTTAACCAATTTTATTTTATGGTGACCAAGCTAAGCGCGGGCTATATGCGATTAATTATAAGAATATCATATATGTTGTATTTTCACTTGCCGATGGTTAATTTTGAGGTGTAACAATGTTAAAAAGCGTTAGATATTGCCGAATTCAGTTCGCTCGGGGAACACCCCTGGTTAAATGGATTGTATGTTTGTTGGGAAACTAAGTCCTCGTAGAGATTTGACGGCGGTGGTACGTACACGAATCGATGAATCCATGATTACCCATGGACAAACCGCGGGGACTTTATACGCTCGGGCGCCCATGTACTATAGCTCGTCATTAGACGGGAAAGGACAGAATCAGTCTGGAACTTTGGGACTATCACTGAGAGTTACCAGTAGTTATATATATATATATATATATATATATATATATATATATGTATATATATATATATATATATATATATATATATGTATATATATATATATATATATACATATATATATATTTTCTCTCTCTCTCTCTCTCTCTCTCTCTCTCTCTCTTTTTAAGCTACCTCTATTCGTGTGGAAGTGTGTGTTGGACTCATCCACACCACAATACTGCTCTTTGGTTGTTTCTTTTCTGCCATCACCTATGCCAGTCGAGCGTGGAATGCACCCATCCCACCCGAAGTCCGCATTCTGTACAACGCTCCTCGTGCTTCCAGATCTGTTTGCTCTCGTTTCGGGAGTGGGCCGCCTCAGATACTAGGTTTCTGTAGCAGGGATCCATTGAGTCAAGCATTCGTATGTCAAAGAGGGCCAATTGTCCCCGTGTCCAAAAACCTCTTCCGCTGACGTCCACTCGCGCTTCGTCTACTGTGTTGGAGGTGCGGGACCTGAATTTCTCCCCCTTCTGGGCGGAATAGTGCTGGCTCGACGGTCACGTCCCTGCAAATCTCACGAAGCAGCCGTGAGGTCCCTTATCTTGTCATGCCTCACGCAAATGAATCCACCCTGCATGCATACCATCGCTTGGTTTGGATCGAACGGTGTACCACATGAGCACCTGTTAGGTAGGCCATCTATACCCCCAGGTCAGTGGCATCTGTGATTTTTTTTTTTCTTTTTTTCCTTTTTTTTTTTTTAGATTGAACCCCTTTGCCCAGATCAATAATACTGTAAGTCAGTTGGACGCCCCTTCTTCCTGTGCCATGACTATCTTTTCATACAATTCGATAGCTGATCCAGTAAAGTCCAGAGCTCCTCTTTCTACCTTGTTTCCATGTCCTTTAAAATATTTCTTCTAATTTCTGTTATTTCATTTACGTTGGCTTCACTCTGTTGATCTTGTGACACGATTTGTTTGTCAGAGATAACGTGAGTTTCAGCTACATTTGATGTACTACACTTGCGAGGGTGTGAGATGCCCAGCCCTCCCATTCTTGGTGGGAGTTCGAGTAGTTTCTTTCCAGGAACACCTTTTTTTTCCAAAGAACGGCTGGGCCTCGTAGGTGGTGTGCGATTCAAACGGATCCTGAAAAGACCTGAAGGTCCACAGAAATGGGTGCCCCAAACTGGTCTTAGTATGGACTCTCAAGTCGATGTAGGGTCTTTTTTTAAGTAAAAGGGTCCATAGGCTGATATAAAGGCTATACAAAGAGACCCTAGAGCTGGTCGATGCAGTGGCATCCCCTCAGCTGAATAAAATCGCCAGGAGACATTGGCCGCAGGAGAATCTGCCTCAAGGATCGTTCCATCGAGCAGGTCAGTCAGTCAGTTGCCTTCCTTCCTGTGGTTTCTGCCTTCAGGCGAAGGAAATCGCCTGCCGTTAGCCAGAAGAAAATCTACACAAGGATTTGTCGAACTGAAGAGGTTTCAGTGGTGTTCGGGAGAGGAATAAAATCGTCTGGCGCCTGGCAGCTCTTTCCGCCGAAACAAAACCTCTCACTGTTGCACAGCACTGTACGCAGAGGAGGATGTCGTCGGGTCGGGTCTTCGGAGGGGGGGGGGGCGTTGGTCCTTCGGTCGGTTGAATAAAGTCGTCTGTCGCTTTTGGTCTTCGGATCAAAGACCTTGGTATGAAGGAAGTTTTCAACATTTCACTCCCCGAGATCCTCCCGAGCTGAGCAAAATTGACAGACAACAACATTGCAGACACCAAACTGTGCTGAGCGCCGCAGGAAGACGGCAGGCCGCAAAGGAACACAATAGAAAAAAAAAACTTCTACAGAATATTTATGCGAAAGGTACTACCCTTTGTGTGTGTGTGTGTGTGTTTGCTTTTGTGTATGTGTATAGGGGTTGGGGTTTGGTGGGGTATCACATTATTGTATTTACTTCATTGTAATATTCAGGGAAACATCTCTTCTCACCGGGGTCTATGTCTCCATGGGGCAAATTTGGCTCTAATTTTGTTTTTGTCTTTTGAGTGAAATGTCTCCCTGGAGAAATCAGGGCACTAGTACGGACACCTGTATATTTATGTTTTCATTCCTCAAGCATCTTGACTAGTTCAGTTTCTTTGCACGACTTTCCTAAAGTAAGATGATACTTCCTGTCAGTGCCGCTCTTTTTTATGCTTATCTGAATACAACACTCATGTGACCCATCACTTTTTTTCCGTCTAAACAAAGACAGAACCAGTTTTTGTATTTTTCCTTAAAAGGTCCGTCTGCCAGGCTGAGAACATCTTCATTGTTGTTCTTTGTACTCCTTCGATCTAATATCCTTCACTCTGTGTGGGGGACCATACCACCGCGGCATACACTCATCTTGGGCGGATGAAAAATTTCAGCGAGTCTTTCCGTTAAGTCCCCGTTCATGTAGTGAAATGCTTTGTACGTTTGCCATCTGTTTTTGTATATCTCTTCTCCCCGTCCATGTAGTGAAATGATTTTTACGTTTGCCAACTGTTTATGTACATATTTTCAATATACTTTTTGTCGATATGTGTTTCTGGTGATACATGTTCCGTGATCATCACTTCCAGATTCTTGTCTTCTTTCTCTCCTACGATTGTTTTATCTCAGAATTATTCATTGGTGGTTTCCTCGCTCTTTCTCCCATTTCCAATACTTTGCATTAGTTTTTCTTTATTTGCATGGGAATAACTTACCCATTCTTGGCTTCAATAGTAAACCCTGTATAAATGTTCTTGTAGCAATTTGAGATTTCCATCATCCAGTTTCTTCGTGGTCATTGCATCATTTGCAAACCGATTTATATCACTTTGTGCTCCATCATGCCATGTCGTGTATTGATGTGTGTGTGTGTGGGGGGGGTACTTAATTGTGTTTACCTAAATGTAGTATACAGGAAAGACGCAACGCTCGTTTGTTCCTGCCTCTTATTCTCTAATTACCATACCCGGCTATAACTTCACATATGGTTCTAACTTGGGCTATATCTCCTTATTGTCCAAGTTTGTGTGTGTGCGCGCGTCTTTAAAAAAGTCTGTGTCTCCAGCCGACCACCCATGAGCAAAGTCCTTGACACCACTCCCGCTCCTCTTCCGCCCCTCTTCCCCCAGTGGAAGCCATCAAGCAGAAATTCAAGATCCTGCGCGACTACTTCCACGACCAGCTGGAGAAGGTCGAGCTGAGACGGAAGACGACCGGGGCCAACGCGTCGACGGCGTGGCAGCACATGGCAAGGCTCCAGTTCCTGCGGGATGCCAACACTCCGAGGTCCTGCAGGACCCACCAGCAGCTTCTCCACGTGAGTCAAGAGAGGCTCTTGTCGTGCCTCGTCCTTTGTTTCTGACATTTGTTCTCCTCCTCCTCCTCCTCATTCTCCCCCCCTTTCTGTCTTCCCTGCCTCCTTCTTCACGTCTTGCTTTTCTCTTTTCTTCTCGACCTCTCCCTCCTTCCCCTCTGCAGTACTTCTGCCTTTCTTGTCTCCCCTCCTTCTTAATCTCTTTCCACTCGTCTTCCATCTTTCCAAATTCTATCTCTCTTTTCTCCCCTACAGTGTCTCCTCCGTTTCTCCATTCTTCTCCCACCTTTTCTTCGTCTGCCTTTTCTTCCACCTTCGAATTAGTCTTCCTACTTTCCCGTGATCTTCCTCCTATCCTTCTCTTCTCAGATTCTTTTCTGTTGTCTCGTTTGAGTCTTTTTCCCCCCTACTTGTTCATTTTTGTATAAAAAAGTGTGTAAGTGCTGATTATAGCGTGGTAACAGATTGAAGGCTGGTCTAGTTGTCTTACTTATGCCTCTAAGCAAAGATACCTGCCACAAGAAGACAGAGTCTCTACCCACCGTCAGCTTCAGTGGGGATGCAGCTCTTTGTGCTGGCACTCGATACCCTTTAGTTGCTGCAGGGTTGATGTAACGGGGGATTAAAGTGGCTAATCAATTATTTCGTTCATTCTTCTTTATCTTTTTCATACGGTAGGAAGAAACCGTCGACGCCAAGGCTTCTGACGAGAACGGCAGCGTCGACCTGAGTTCCTCTGCTCTCCAGACGAAAGCACAGGGCATAAAGCGACCAGCCGAGGAGGACCAGGAGGGCCACGAGGGCAAGGAGGAAGAGGACGACGTGCGAGCGTCCCATGCCAAATCTCTGCGCTGGGATCCTGCGGGGGGCGACGTCGATGCCGAGTTCGTGGTGGGCAAAGTAGAGCTAAGAGACTCTTACCCTCCGGCAACGACGCCGTCAGGCTCGACCTCCTTCCCCGCCGGAGCGGCCTCCCAGTCCACGTCCTCCTCAGCCGCCTCCTGCGAGGTTGAGGACGAGCTTTTCGCCAGGCAGGTGACGGCTGCCCTGCAAAGGATGACGCCCTACAGCCGAGACGTCTTTAAGGTCAAGGTCCAGCAGCTCATCCTCCAGCACACTCACCTGGAGACTCAGGACCACAACCGGAACTTCCACTTCCTCGTCGACTACTTCCAGAAGGTGTTCCTCTGGTCCACGTCCTCCACCTTTGACGAAGAGGGCTTCCGGCCGGCGCCCAGCGAGGTCCCGAGGCAGTGACGACCCTTTCGCCCAAAGAGAAGAGGCAGTGACGAACAACATCCTCCAACGAACTCGACGTGGCGAACGGGAGCCGCTCACGAAGTCTGAGGTGTCCGACCGACCAGAAGAAAAAGTCGAAATTAAACTTCTTTTCTCCCAGCCCTATCCTTCTTCTTCTTCTTCTTCTTCTTCTTCTTCTCCTGCTTCTACTCATTCTATTTCTACTCATTCTAATTTTTTCTACTACTACTTCTTCCTTCTTCTACTCATTCTATTTCTACTCGTTCTGATTTTTTGTACTACTACTTCTTCCTTCTTCCATTTCTTCCATATCTTCCACTCGTACTTCTTCTTCTCTTTTTTCTTCTTTTACTTCTACTACCTCTTCTTCTTATATCTCTTATCTTTTGTTCTTCTACTTCGGCCGTGGTGGTAGCAAGACCCCCAGGTTGGGCAGCAGGCCACCTTGCCCTGTCTTGCCCCGGAAACGTCTAGTGACTGGAAAACTTCCCCCCTGCCACTCACCCAGAACGGTGTGGAGGAACTGCGGCACCCGTCACACGATCGGGTGCGACGTTGCTACTGCAGCACGAGAACTGGAAAAGAGCACGGGTGGTTAGAGTGTGATAGGACTCTAGGTCTCTCTAGTGAATGGTGATGGGATCCGTAAGCTACGGTGTGATGCCCGAGAGTGACGTGATATTGTGGACGAAAGAGTGACGGAAGGACGATGTCATGACGTGACACAAAGAAAGGGACATCCTGTGATATCCTGTGGTGCTGTGGGTGTCCTACGAAGTGCAGGGCGTGACTCATACTTCGGAACCGTGTGATGATGTGTCGCATCCGCGCTTGGTGTAATCATGTCCTGGTCCAGGATGTGATAGGACATGTTGTGTTATGACAACTTGAAGAATTCCACGTTGGTGGCATGGCCAGGTCGGCAGTATTCTGCGAAGCCGCCCACAATTCTCGTTTCCCTAAGACAGTGCTTCCCTTCTTTAGGGTCCCGACCCCCAAGATGAGGTCTTGGGACTTTCCGTCGGGGTCATCGGGTCTTCGAAATATCAAAAGCAAAATATCTTGCAATATATTATAACTTCCATCCTTGAATTGCTCTGTACATTTGCTCTTTCATCTAACCATGTATTCCTACATTATACAATAACAGTCGAGTGAAAATTTGAGTTGTATTTGTCATTTTATTATGAAAAAGACATTAGGGTCGCGGTCATGGCATGAGGTTCATGACTGGGGTCACAGAAAAGAAGATTAAGCAGGGAATCACTGTTCTCAGCTAGTAACGCACCCCCCTCACCCCCCCCCCCGTCTACCTCAAATGCTTGGTACTTAAACCCCCCAACAGCTGTTTGCCAGGTGATTTTATTCAGCCAAGGGGACCCCTAGACTTATCAAAAGGGTTGAGACCTATCTAGATCAGCCTTTCCACTGCTATTCACCTCTTGTACACATTTGCTGTCTCTGTCGCCAGAGGATCTCTATGCTGCGAAAGATTCGATTTCCTTCACCACTTAGTCTGGGAGACATTGACCTCCTCGAGCCGAGTTCTGATAGAAATCCGAAGAAATAAAAGTGGTCTTAACCCCATGGAAGTCCAGTGTCCTCTTGAAGTCCCCCGTTGGCACGAGCCTCTCGCAGTGTCTGCAGCCACGAGCGCGAATGTTGTTGTTCTTGGTGACGGACGGACTTCACCGTCTCCTTCTCCTCTGTGGCCGCAGAAGACAAACCGGCAGCAGAGTGTTGCTCGTGGTCGTCTTCTCTCTGCAAACACTGTTTGGTGCTCGTCTTCAGAGACGTTGTTCAGGACAACGCAAAACGATTTCTCTCCACTTGAAGGGACGCTATGATCCGAGATAGGGTTTAAGTAAAAAGCGGAAATGGAAACAGTCTCAATTGACCAACACCGTTCCAGTCTTCTCCTTCGATAGTCTAGTCTGGCAAACGTCAAATGATTTATTCATCTCTGGTACCAGTGGTAGCTGACAGGTTTAGACACTGAGATCCAACTTTTCCAATTTAATTTTCAGTGAATTAGTTGGAATACATTATCTTGCAGTCTATATCATCTTACCCCACAAGATAAATATACTGAAAATGTCGCAAAAATGAGACACAAACCGTGGAAAATCATAACCCGGCAGTGGTACTAATTTTTGGAAAATAAAGGTGTCTCCGTTTTTAGATCCACTTCACGGTCCTGGATTTCTTTTCCAAGTGGACCAGGGACCCAAATCCGGCAAAGGTACAACTGGACAACTTCCGGTCGTCCCTGATATCATATCATATATATAAACCGGGTTCCTGTCTTCCCGGACACTCCAGGGTTATATAAAATGGCAATTATCGACAAAATGATCAGAGTAGGGTGAAACCTTTATTAAAACTACAACGTATCCCTTGTTTATTTTTTATCTTTTTTATTTCAAGTACATGAAGAACCTTGAACGAGGGACACGTTGTACTTTTAATAAAGGATTCATCCTCATATATCGTCTACTCAGACCACTCCTGGGTTCCCAACTTTTCTTTCTGGTCTTTCTTGCCCTGTTCACGGTGTGTGTGTGGCGGGGGGTAAGGAGGAGGGAGCCACTTGTATATGTATATATATATCATCTCGTCTGTGAGCACAAAAGGCAGCAAGAGTATTCTTGTCCCAGTGCCTCTTCGGAAGCACGAAGTACTTATCAATAAACTTAAGCCCAGCTATTACAATACTATATTTTGTCCCTTAAGTATAGGAACATGTTTTTCCATAAATACGCACACACGCATGCACGCGCGCCACACACGCACACACACACTATAGAATCATGAAGGGCACAGAAATACTCGATAGAGAGGACTTGTTAATCTGGGACAAGAGACAAGAAGACATTGAAAGAAACTCAAAAAACATAGTTATAGAAGAGATCTGAAGAACGGTTTTCCACATAGAGTGGTGGGCACTTGGAACAAACTGGACGAAAAAATAGTGTGTGCAGAAACCATTCATGAATTTAAGATCAAAATAGACACTGCGAGATACAAAGGCGAGACCCCACGAGCGTAACTCCCCTTCCCGTAAAATACAACTAGGTAAATACACACACACGCACACAAAGACAGACGGACTGGTCAAAACTCTGAAATTGACGCCAATTCGAATCCCTCTGTCGACACAATAGAAGAATTAAGGAAACAACCCGGCTCTGGAATCCTCATAGAATCGACGGCGGTGACTCGAATTAGAATATGAACTCAGTTCCATGTTCAAAGTCATGACAAACAAGCATAGAAAGAAAATGGGTGCCACTGTTCTCATCTCCAAGGAAGAAAATGTGTGTTCCACCTGAAGGATTCACTTCAAGAGGGTTGTATCATCTTGGAGGTGATACAAACTGTGTATTTCAAAGGAAAATAAAATTACTGTAGATAAATATATAAATACAAGAGTGCTCAGAGTATCGCTTTATCTATGCCCGGAGGCGGGAACATCATTTTTTTCCCCCACGAAGATAGAAGTCTGCTACTGCGAACGCTTCCTCTTGGAAGAACCACCACCCTTCCATCCTCCACAGCTGGAAATGTCGAGGCAGTTACTAGCGGGTTGTTGCTGGCTCCCCTGTAACAGTAAACGACGGGAATGATTTTCATGTTCTTCCTCCCCCTCCCCTTCCCCCTCCTTCTCCTCCTCTCGCATCTCTTCCGGGACCCGATAAGACCAGACTGGTGAAGAAGAATGGATGCTTGAGTGACGCATCGTTTCTTTGAAACATTCCACATGGGTAGCGCTTGATCATAAAAAGAAAAAAAGAATCTGGAACCTGTATATCATAATGATAGTATGATCGACTGATGTTCTATATATTTTGAGTGTACGAGTTCATGTGTTCTACAATGCTGGAGAACAGAAACTTCCTTAATCCCTGCACTTTGTATTGATCGTGCAGAAAGACATGTACTGCAGACGCTTTCAAGGGTGGGCAGACCGAATCAACGTTACCATGCAAGTCTGGTAAGTGAAAAGGGTTACCAAAATGACGGAGCTTCTCTTGCAATGGGAGACCATCAAGAGTTGCCCAACTCTGAGACGGTTTCGGTGTCGGCCGGTCAGAAATGGTCGTTGGTCGACCGTTGTTCTAAATTTCATGGGTCGCCACACACTCCTACTACGAACACGGAAACAGTCAAAAGCGTTCACATGTTTTCACCTCAACTCGCTCTCCACTTCCTCCTCCTCCATCTCCCCTTCCTCTCTCCTCCTCCACTTCCTCCCTCCCCCTCTTCCTCCTCCATCCTCCCCTTCAATTTTCCTCCCTCTCCCCTTTCTCTTCCTCCCTCTCTCTTCACTTCCTTCCTCCCTCTTCCGCTCTCCCCTTCCCCTTCATCCTTCCCTCTCCACTTCCTCCAACCCTCCCCTCCATTTCCTCCCTCTTCACTTCCTCCACCCTCTCCTTCCACTTCCTCCAACTCCCCCTCCTCATCCTCTTCCTCCACCTCCCCTTCCTCTCCCCCCTCATCCTCAATTTCCCCTTCACACACACACACACACACACACACACACACACAAACACACCCTCCATGTGTGATTGTAGGTGCATTCATGCATTAGTGTGGTTAAGGAGGAGGATGTGAGTTTATCATCTGTCGCGGGTGTTCGGGTGATGACGTAAATCTCTTCTGTGCTCAAGTAATTAAAGCCGCCCTTGATTACGTCACCGTTAAATCAACTGAACAAATATGTCCAGCCGCAGCTTGAAAATAGATGCAAGATGCAGAGTCCGTTACAACTTCAGTCAGCGGACCAAGGGTGGTTGATGTCACTTGCATCGCGGGGCGAAAGGCAACAACACTATTTTCTTACGAGCGCATTTCTCTCATCCTATATATAGGTAAACGTCGACTTACGATGGCATTAGGTTTCGATAGAGCCATCGTAAGACGATCTCATCGTAAGTCGATCCCCACTCTGTTCCGTGGTCACTGTACCTAGCCTACCTGTATATTAACCACCAGAGATACTGAATATAGCCTATTAAACATGTACAGTAGTTTATTTAATTATTTTTATCCTTTTTACCATATTCAAACACTATAATATGTATTTTCAGTACGGCACTTAAATCTCGCGGGCAGCAGCCAATGCCAGCCGTACGACGTGACGTAATAATACTCGCATCATAAAATATAGTCACCGCTTATATCGATCGTTCTCTCTTTCACCCGCGAATTTTGAAAACCACAGAGAATGAATCATTTGAGAGAATGTAAAAACACAGGGGCGACTACAATAAATATAATCAAGACGCCGATATGGCACCGTCGCGAATCCACTTGCTCCTCATGACGCCTACGTGTGCGGCACCGTATGGAAGGGGTTAAATTATCATATCGTCGTCGTCGTCGTCGTCATCGTAAAGTCGAACAATCGTAAGTCGCGGCCATCGTAAGTCGACGTTTACCTGTATTTATCATTCATTTCGCCATTCTCTGTTCGTTTTGTTGATTTTTACTCTCGGAACAATTGATTTCATTCATCGGTGCAGACGTGGCGTCAACGATTAATAGACACAAAACAAAACATGGGAAAACAGACATAAACCTCCACAACACTACCTATTTGTCACAGAATGAATTATAGTAATCATGCTGTCATCCGACCGTTTGCAGGCCATTTCCACGCTGCTTTTTCGAGAAATTGTCAAAATATGAAAATAAAACGAGTAGTGCTCTTTTATTTGTTTCTTAATCAGAATGAATTTAGATTATATATTTGCAGATTTATTAATACTTTACTTTTCGCTTCGTGCACGTTTCTAAAGTGTTCATTGCTGGAAAATCATGGGCTACAAGTGACGACAAAACCTATGACGTAATGTCGCCCTAACAAAGGATTACAAAGGCGGAGCATGCCGACAGGAGACCTTTTGATCCATATCTAGGTCGGATGCGAAAAAAAATCATATTAATAATAAAACAATAAATAAAAAATATAATAATGTAAATAACAAATAAAATACATAAATAAATGCATAGGTATAGTTAAATAATAAACAAACAGGTAAATAGTAAATAATAATAAATAGACATATAACTAATAATAAATGAAAATCAGACAGACAAATGATGACAAAACAAAAGCAAATAATATAAGATAAATTATAATCATTACAGCATCTTACTTAGGTATTTATCTAACTGATTCTTAAAGCTTCGAACTGAACTACATTGCACTACCTGTGCAGGAAGTTTATTCCATTCATTTACTACACGGTTGGCAAAGTTGTTTCTACCTACTTCCAAATTGAATCTATTTCACTTGACAATCATTTTTAGTCATTTATCATCAATTATTAATTAATAAAAGAAAAATGTATAAAATATAACTGTATGAGGCATTATCCGAAGTGGACGAATACATTGATGAGCAACAGTTAGTTTCATGGAACATTCTGATATAATGATTTGAACTTTGGCGCTTCGCAACGGCTCGAGATGTGACGTCACATCGGTTCACTCGGAATCAGTGAAACAAGACCGTTGAATGTTCGTGTTTGTTGAAATTGTGATATATCTATACAGAAAATATATCTTTACTTAGTGTTCGTGATACATTGTGATATTTGCAATAACGAAGAATGTGATAAGTGTAGAAAATTATTAGTTTATACTGAGTGACGAAAATTGTAAGATAATCATAATGGGAAAATGGACAAGCCAATTCAAGTTGAACTTATTATTCTAGTGCATTGTTTGGCTTAATTTGTGGCAGCAGCAACAACACAGAAAATCATAGGCAAGACGTCCTCGGGGGATGGAACCACGCATCAGTCAAAGAGAGACGGAATTGAGAAGGTAATTTTGTTAAATTTTAGTTTAAAAACATTAGAATAACACTTACCCTGGTGGATCTCGGGACTCAAGCAGATTTTACCCACCAACATCCAGCCTTTTCGTTTGTGTAGTACAAAATCCATCCATTTTTCTGGACCGTCACTCTCTTCCCCATCTCATTCTTTACGCCATCACGTTTAAGCTTATTTCTCTTTATAGTATCTTATGATCATCTACTGTTTGTGTTTTGTCTCAATTCTCAGTTTGTGCCTTCTCCATCGATTTTCTTCTCTATCAAAGATGGGTCATGTAATAGTTCTCAGTATTGTGTTTTTGATTACCATTAATCTTTTGTCCCAATTCTTTTGGAAGACAATTTAAAATAAAGATATACAATATGTAACTACAGCATGCTTTTACTATGCTGTTGATGCAATCGTGCCTCGCCTTCACTTCGTCCGAGGAAAGTAATGCGCGAGTGAAGATTTGTCATTTACTTTTTTCTTGAGTTTGCTCGTATTTCTTGTAACTATTCAATGTAATGTTTGCATTAAACTTGTCTATCATGTTTACTTTGTTATGACGACGAGATATTGCCGTCAGTAGCATGGAAGCAATAGGGAATAGATCAACCAGGTGGTGGAGACATGATCTGCAGCATCCCCTGTCGGCTTCATATTACGTACGCACACTCTCTCTCCCTCTCTCTCTCTCACACACACACACACACACACACACACACACACACACACACACACACACACACACACACTCACTCACTCACACTCACACTCGCCGACAGAAACTAACTGTATGATTGGACATACAAGAGATGTCTTGGGGGCTTGAAAAGAAACACGGTGGAAGTTGAAGAAACAGGAAACAGCCAGCCAGAAAAAAACGTGAATTAGGGTAGCTAGACATAAATTCCTCTAGGGTGTATTAATAATAGAGGCAAAATTTTCAGACACGTTACTGTAGCCTTGCATTGATGAAGGCGTCGACAATAGCTTTGTCTTCTCGTTCCTACAATATTTGCCCATTCGTGGCCATGTCCAGAGGGTCTTCTCCGGTGCTCAACACCCAAATATGTCCACCAGGAACCATTACTTTCCTTTTCCTGCATCAGTTTTTCAAAGGACTGGAGACGTTTTTACGAGGTGATAATAGGTCCTTAGTGGAGCGGACGACCATTGTGTTGGGATTACTACGGCAACTGGAGTAGTTTGTGTAGAAAACGGTTTCCTTGTTGGGTGGGGACTCGGTATTTCTTTTTATTTATTCATTTTTTCTTTTCTTTTACTAGGGAGTCAAACAGCCTGGCTTTAGCTGAAAAAGGCTCATTAAGAACATCCCAATTAGACGAAGTGCAGCAAAAATAGATCTCGATTGATTGATTCAATTTTTCTCAGAGTATCTAGCCTTACACTATGAAAGAATAATGTGGCTCAGCTAGAATAATATATGTAGGGAACACGTAGCTTACAGCGGTGAGGTGGCGGCGAATCTGGTATGAACTCGTCGTTGATTGTGAATGTGTGTGATTCATTTGCGATCGGTATCCCGTGGGGCTATCACACTGGGCTTCCACGGGCTCCACCAGCGCCGATCGTTGAGAGTTCGTTTGAGTGAAAACGACTTCGGCTATATTTAATTTTCAAATCTCCAAATATCAAACTACCTCTCCGTCATGTATAGCGTATCTCAATGATTGCCTATACGAATTTTAGACATACTGTTGAATTGTCCTTAGAGAAGTCTAAGTTTCTGTAACCGAAGTCATCTTTTAGTAAATGGAGGTTGGAGGTAGAATGTTGGACGAAAAATAGCCCAGTGTGATAACCCCTTTAATATTCCCGTGAGTGTTTCCGGGTGCCCAAGGTCCCAGGAACGACCATGTCCAAGCCCTAAGGTCTCCAGGCACACGTGGCTGAGTTAAAACAAATGACAAACGAAACCTCAAATGGCGCCTCTGCCAATGAGGAAGCATATACAAAAATACAATAGCATTGTAGTAACTGCAGACACACGAAGTTGTAAACAGCAATTAGCACCTCGCAAAGACCCCGTACGTCGTCATCAGTGAATAACATGAACTCCCAGTCGGAGCGATTGAATCTTTTATAATTCGAAGTTTTGATATTCATTTGGATTTCCTTCTTCTTCTTCTTCATCGTTTCATAACACATTTTGGGGTCACATTACTCCTGGGCAGAATTTGTCCCCAAGAATTTTTTTATGCTGTGGTAGTTTATGAATGTTCTTGTCCTTTCGCAGTCGTAACATGTTACTACACGCACGACTGATAATAATAGTAATAATGATAATGAAATGTTAATAAAAGATAAAGTATAATAGGTGGCATCTTGAATCAATTAAAGTATAGTTTCAGTGTCTCCTCTATACTAACCCTTCAAAGATAGGGCAGTCGTATTGATGTGGGAACCGAATACCAGCCCCAAGGGGTTTGGCACCGGGAGTGGGCCTTGCAGGTTTTCGCCTCAGCAGGTGCCTGACGTACAGACGTCTCGTTTCTGTGTGACGTGGAAGCTACCTACGTGTAAGGGCTCACGCAATACGTAGGATGTGTGCGTACGTGCGTGCGCGAGGCCGCGTTAGGCCAAGGCCGTCGACTCAACGTGATCAGGTCCTCGCATAACGCGTCACCTTGGGATCGAAGAAAACGGGAATATAAATCATAGAAAACGGAGATGACTAGGGAAATTAACCTTATTTAGGTTCCTTCCTGTTCGGATGTAAACCACTCTAGCGGGTAGAACCCCCTATATGGAAGAGAAAAAAATAAGAAGGCATCTACAGTAAAGACATCAATAGAAACGGGAAGAATCCTGTCTCAGAATACAGAAACAAGGAGCTGTCGATATAAAGACGATCCGCATCTATATTTAAGCTCAATAAAATTGTCTAGCGGCATGAGGTCCACGTACATCATATTTGGTTATTTGTCTCGCGATGAGTAACATTTGCTGTTTCAGGGTTCTTCTTGAAACGTGGATATCCAGGAAACAGTCATCATTTATTCCTAATCGAAGTTCTTTTTTCTTAGCTACAGGGTACGAGTGGGCAACCATTGGCACGCGTGCCAAATACGACACGACAACGACTTTTATCCTGCCCTCAAAACCCACCTAAGAAAATAATAAAATGGGTAAACCGCAAAATTCTTAGATGAGTTTTGTATTTCAACCCAACACAATATGATTCGATCGATTTACACATACAAACACACACACATACATACATACATATATATATGTGTGTGTGTGTGTGTGTGTGTGTGTGTGTGTGTGTGTGTGCCATGTGCAACTCTGAAGCCCTGGATACGACATTTTTGGTAAAAGTTCATGGGAACATTGGTTTTGCCCTGTTGGGTTGTTGCATCATTCTCCAAGTGGGTAGACGACATGACGTGGCTGATTTACTATAATTCTCTATATTTAATCATCGTTAAACAAAATCTAGATCCAGCTACTTGAGGGTTCAAATTTTAATCTTGATAAAATACAAATATCACACTACGAGATACTGTATTTATCCGAGGTGATTATCTCGTTTTGGTAAATATCACATCAAAAGTTGCTGAAGTCTGCTGCTCAGCATATTTGCTGTAAACTTAATTATCTGTTAAAATTATATGAAATCAAGAATTGTCTTCTCATCTGCTGATGATAGAAATTGAGTCTTTGAATTGTGTGACTGCATCGCAACTAGAATTGCACACGAAGGCAAAAACGGCCTAAATAAAATAAAATTACTTTCCTAAATTTGACATTGATTCGGTCTGACATGACGTACAAAACGCATTTACAGTTTCATTCCGTTTTACCTCTCCAGTGTCATTGTATTTAAAAGGTTCCCTCAATACTTGAAAAGACAATAACAGTTATGTTCCCAGCCATTTCGGTTGACACGTGAGAAACTTTTTGCACTTAACATTGGATGGGTTTTGCACGCGCTCTGTAAAAGGTTCCCCACCCCTGCTACAAGGAACCAGGTAGCGTTAGCCACGTTAAGCTACAAGGCAATGAACCTGAATACCGTGACGCGCCTTGTAGTCGATTTTTTACAGGCTACAGTCTCAGACGATTCCATTCAGAGGTATCCACTCAAAAGGAGCCATTCTGTAAAGATTGTCCCTCAGATCAGTTCATTTGGATGGTTGTTGTGAGAGGGCAGTGGATCACCCAAGAAATCATGAGCTTGGAGTGCCGAGCCTAGTTGCTAGGCACTGACTGGCCCACTTGGCTCGGGGGGGCAAGGCGACCGACCCTCCAGCGGTAAAAAGTGGGCTTCCAGGGTCTCTGGTTCTCTCCCTTCTTACGGGACCACAACCAGGAAAAGGAATCCTTTAACCCGAAATACACTGAAGGCAAGCGAGGTAGGGGGGAAAAGGAGGAAGTTTTGCTTAATTACGTATTTATTTATTTATCATTACTTATTTATGTATTCATTATTTATTTATTTATTCATTTATTTATTAATATACATTATAACTTTTATTCGTTCGTTTATTTATTTATTCATTAATTCATTTATTTGTTTGTTTTGTCTTATACTTTATATGGTTTATTTTGTTTTATTTTACCTATTTCGTCCTTCGACTCCCGGCAACACTGCGTGTAGAGGAGGGTATGTGCAGTTAGGTTCCAGTGGGCAGACACAGCGGAGCCGGAGCGAACAACCTTGTGACGTCATGTCGCCGTTCTTCCACAGGCAAGAAACTTCTCAAGGGCGCAGAGCCAAGGAGGTTAGAGAGATCGGGAGTTCCCACACCCACCCCATCTCGTCGTTGCCTCTGTCGTCATCAGTGCTGCTGTCGTTGTTGCTGGCCACTATCAAGTACTACTGACGGTGGAACTGTCACCATGTTTGTGGAAGTAGGAGAGCAGTCGCCGGTTGTCAGCTCTCCTTGGGTTTACATATTGACCAATGACCTTTTTGGTCCATAACTAGGTAAATGCCAAGAATAGGTCGTTTAACGAAGAAATGAATAAACAAGTGAACCAAACCATTGGCAGGCATATTGCTTAGGTCGAACAGTACTATATTGCACTGTCTCTGCAGAAAGTTTAGAAGAGGTGAGGAGCCTACGCCAGGAGGCGCTGAGTAGCAGGGGCTGAAGCCGTCACCTTTGCCCTGTGCGTTAGGACTGCTAGGGCGGGTAACAGTCATTACTGGGAATCTGAGGTGCGGAATTGGAACCCGCAATGAAGCCAGGTGGAAGGAATATAGTCGAAGTAGATCAAGACCTTGGTCCCGCTCCTGAAATCGAGTTACAGCCTCCCCGCCCCCGGGGCGAGGGTGTGAGGGTGTTGACGGGTTTTGAGGGCAGGTGTCAGGTATTATTGTTATTATTTTACGTGTTTCACCAAGGTTAGAATATTGCTGTCAACTATGGTTTCGCAATACGGGGCATTGTCTAGATTAAAGCACTACAGAGGAATTTTGCCTTGAACCCGAGCTATATTCACTTTAGAGGGAAAGGGAGCATGGAAAATGGAATAAGTTCTGGTTCTAAACACCGACCTGTGCGCTCCAAGGAGTCCGTTCAGGGTGTGGCATACGTCGTGATTGACAAATAGCCATTTTGACAAATCAACCTTAGTACATGCCTCTCTCTCTCTCTCTCTCTCTCTCTCTCTCTCTCTCTCTCTCTCTCTCTCTCTCTCTCTCTCATTCCCATCTATGTGCTGTTTTATTTATTATTCTGTATATAGTAAAGGAAGTTTTATAGTACAATGAGTATCACTTTTCAGGATTATAACAACGACTGGAATCAATTCTCTATGACACGTGGCAACAACGCTTTTTCCTTCCAATGGTGCCACGCTGAGGTGTCACAGGTGGGAGAGGTCATATGTAATCGTTGTTATAATCCTAAAAAGTGATGATACTCATTGTACTGTACAGCTTCCTTTACTATATACAGAATATATAAAGGGAAAAATAGCGCAGAGACGGGCAATAAGAGAGAGAGGCATGCACTGAGGTTGATTTGGCATGACGTATGCCACACGCTAAACGGACTCCTTGGAGCGCACAGACTATAGCTACCATCCATCGCCCAAGACGAGGAGAGCAGAGGTCATTATCCAAAAATTACTGACAACTCTGCATAATTGTTTTTCAAACAGTGGGGCGAGGCGGTTTCATGCAATTCCCAAGGTTATTGGAGGGAACTTTCTTGGGTATCACTAGATACTTTCAAGTACGGACTAGTCAGGTGGCTGAGCACGGGCCTTGGTGAACCACATGACAAGCCAGCAAATCTCCAAATGCGATCTGAGAACAGATGAGATGAATGTGTGTGTGTGTGGAGAATTCTGAAAAGTTGACGGGGACGAGAAGAGGAAAGACAGAGGTATTAATCCGAGCTTATTCGTGTGCAGTTGGTCTCAAGGTGCCTCACCGCTCCGAAGAAAATGTTAAAGAGCGCATTTCCTTTTAGTTTTTCGTTTCCTGCCCTGCTCATGATTTTTTAAGAGAGGTAACTCTCCCCATTTTTTAAGAATTGTTAAAAAGTAGTTAATAACAGTTTATGGTGACGTCACATCTTGATATCAAGTAGCACATGTTACATAGTAAGGCAGATCGCAAACAGACGCAACTAGTTGCGTGAAACCGATCGGAAGCATCTTATTTTACATTACTTTTAATTATTATTTTTACTTTCTAGCAGATGGGTCTTGTTCTTAGTGCCACATTCGGCGCGATATTGTCTTCAAGCATAGAAGCCATGCAACTGGTTGCGTCGGTGTGGGAGCTGCCGAAGGGTTAGGGTTTAAGGCAAAGGCAACGGACGTGTCATGAGTGGGCATCACGAGGAACTTTGACGTGACTGTTGCGGTGTCACACAAGACAAGCACATTGTGAGTGACGTCACAGAACCAGGGTATATCATTACTTTGTTCCATCAGTCTCCTATAGCTGAGGCTTAGTGTCGTAACCGAGAGAGAGAAAGTTTACATGTTTATATCTCATCACATATATTTTACTTATAATGACATTCGTCTCAACACGCGCTCACGGTGGCACGACCAATCGATTGATTATTATCGGCGGATCAGGAGCACATGCACGAAGATATGCACATTATTTGGTTATCTCTGGACTTTCTCAAGGCCACCGTTCCCAAGAACGAGCACATAAACACGCACGTATGCATGCACGCCCTTGACCGGTTGTTGTTTAGCGTGGGTAGTCAGCTTTTCAGTCCCGTCGAACTACTCACTCTGACGTTCTGTAAAGATCTGACCAAGGTTTCGATTCGACCCACAGTCGTTCATTATAGGGCCCGACCTCCCCCCACCTTATATTCCTTTATTTTTTTTATAAACAAGAAAAATTTTCCCTTTAGTTATTTCTCTTTTTTTAATCTGTAATTCAGCAGTGCTTGAGAAATCCCTGCAGGTGGCATTGGCTACAAATATCTTGTTGAGTAAGATCTCTACGAACTAGAACCACACATTGCTTCAACCTTCCATTTGTACAAGAATCCTGACCGCTTTTAGACATTTCACAATCCCTCCTTTCTTAATTAAATGCCTCCTTTATCACATCTCTTACGCCACCTCTTCGCCGCAGTAATGCCTCTAAGGGCAGAAACGCTGTTTATCGGCGACGAAATACGATGCACAAGAATCGGTAACCAAAAACTGGCACACCTGCCAAAGAAAATCACGTTTACCTCGTCTAAAGGACGGAGTGACGTCACCCGACGCGTTGCCCACCACCAAGAGTGTATTTGCTTGTGACGGCGCTCTCACTCCCAGTATTCATATATACTGTGTCAGACAACGGGGTCTCGGAGCTCCTCAGCTGAATAGAGTCGTCATGTGTAGCCATACACAGGTATATGATTGTGCATGAACATGGTCATGTTCACGTGAACAGCGCGTGATGTTGTAGCGTGCCAAGTGAAAGGCACCGAGGTGCCTGCCTTGTCTTTGGCGGCGATGGGGGAACGGTGGCCTTAGCATTCTGCCGATCACGTGCTCATGTCATGGAAGTCATAAGAACTCCCTGGCCTCCGCTGGGGAGGAAGTAGGTGGGGATGCATTGTCCCCGGACAGACGCGAATGAAGATGGGGGGGAGTTTCGTGATGGGTTGGTCCCTGCTGAAGGTGAAACACTCCTGTCTCCTTGTTATTTCTCCTAGTTTATTGTTTTCTTGCACGAGGAGAATTCTTTACCGGTTGCGCTGGTGTCAGCGGCCACAAAGAAAAAGATTATTGTTTATTTGTTTTTTAACCTCCTCGGAGGCACTGACGACTGTACAATGAGGAGATTTTTGTCCCCGTCAAGGACAGGACAGCTGGTTTTGTGTGGACGAGAAGCGGCATTGGGTCTGAGAGGTTATTGGGGGCAGCTGAAGTTGATGGCATTGGCGCCCAGTCATCGGTGATGTTGTCTTCCGTCCTTCGTTTTCGGAAGAAAAAAAAAAATAGTGCGGCGTCTGACTGTGATCCGTTTCATCACTCGGATGGTTCAGCTTCAAGTTCAGCCACACACTGGTCTGCAAAATCCATTCATGGATTATCTAAATCCCTAACCGCTTCTACTTTACTGCTGGATGCCATCTCATGTAAGCATTACAGGCAATAGAGAAACTAACAAGATGGCTCGAAAAGCGGCATCCACCCTCTTTCATCCCTCCAGATCACTGTTACTCAGTCTTTCGATCAACAAAGACGCTGGGAGCACCAAGAAATCACTTACAACGGTCACACTGGTTAGCTCCCACGGGCTTCACCAACGCCGACCGTTGAAAGTTCGTTCGAGTGAAAACGACTTCGGTTACAATATTTCGTTTTTTCAGATCTCCAAATATCAATATTTTCCGTCATTTACAGCAAAGCTGAATGATGAACTAAAATTGTAAACCTATACGAATGTTAGACATACTGTTGAAATGCTCTTAGAGAAGTCTAGATGTAAGCGAAGTCATATTCTAGTTCAACTGGAGGTTGAAGGTGGGATGTGGGAGGAAAAATAGCCCAGTGTGATAACCCCTTCAGGCTCTCCTCACAGTATTACACTTTCTACTATAAAGCCCAATTTACACAATACTCCGCAGCATACATCCCTACTTTGTGATCACAGTGAACTATTTTTCCCACCAAACAGCAGCTATGACTCTACACCAAATCCTGGGCGACAAAACACAAAGGTTATCATCACGATTTTCTGCAGAAAACGGGACTGTTCACCAAACTATAAATACCCATGGCTAAATATACCGACATACAAAATAACGCACGGCATCTACGTGAGATTGTCCACAAAGAAAGAAGTCCAGAACAATAACAACAACTGAGTCGAAGGGGTGTTGGGAGTGTCGTGGAGTGGTTCCGTGGGCTTGATCACACTGGGCTATTTTTTCCTCCCACATCCTACCTTCAAACTCCATTTGAATAAGTAGAATATGACTTCGCTTAAAGACACTTCAACAGTATGTCAAACATTGATATAAGTTTACAATCTCTTAGCGCATCATTCAACTTTGCTATATATGACAGAAATATAATTTGTTTGGATATTTGATCAATATATTTTAACCGAAGTCGTTTTTCCTCAAACGAACTCTCAGTGGTCGGTGTTGGTGAAGGACGTGGAAGCCCCAGTGTGATAACGCCTTTAAGAGGAAGGTGGAGCTCACAAAAAAAGTGGAGGGCGGGACAATGGGAGGAAGGAGGGAGGGAAGAAGGGCAGGCAACCAGAACGGCCCTAAGGAAAAGGTGCTGTAGTGGCTACAAGGATAGAGGAAGGAACATAAGAACCTATGAAAGATAAGGCTTACATTAGGTAGTTCAATGTCCATTAGTACCTATCATCCCCACCCATAAAGTTATCTAACCCTCTTAAAACAACCCATAGTTTCAGCGCTTACTACATGGTCACTAAGATTCCAGTCGTTAACCACTCTCTACCAGTTCTTGGTAGGAGTGAAAGAAGCGAAGAATAGAGGAAGAGAAGACTTTAAAGACGGAGAAAAGGGTTTCAGAAAGGACAAGGAGGAAGAGAGAAAGCTCCCGCTGTTGCTTACGTCAGGACGCTGCAAGGCCATCCACCTTCCCGCCAAAACTTGCTCAGGTGACACGACGTCACGGCGTCCTCGCACCTGGCGCCTTTGAGTGGGTGCTCAGGTGGAACGGATCGCCACTAGACATAGGAATGGTCGACTCATTAGCAACACCCAATGATACAGCACTTCCATGGTATGGACTATCAACCTCAAACACCCTGCCTAGTATACACCTTACGCTTCCTCCCTACGTCACTTTCCACCCACACCGTTCTCCTCCTCCTCCTCCTCTCTCCCCGACTCCCGTCCTGCTTCCCAAAGTCTCCTCCCACGAAACTGCAAATCACGTTGTACCGAAGCCTAGTAGGTTGTGTTCACTCAGAACTCTTTGCTCTACGAATGAAAATATGTTTATCAGCCCAATATTTTTCACCGTTCATCTGGAAATCCACTTTATTTCGGTAAAATCCAGTTCTGAATAAGATTGCCTAGGTGAAAGCTGCCTTGTACTTTATAGCAAAGTGCATAGTTGACGTCACAGTTACCACGCTCTCTGTCGGCAGTTGGGCAAACTACCAAGTGCCTGGATGATGCAAACTCATGCATTTTGTATATGAAAAGAGAGTTAACAATGACGACATGCGACCCATTTCCTAAGGTTTTGTTGATAGAAGACGATATCTCAGGTGCCGATACTCAGCGTAGACAGTTATTCCAAAATTCAGTTGGGGCTTGGTTGGAATGTCGAGGACTAAAGAACTAGTGGAAAGGTAGTCTATTTTCCACAGCATCAGATGGCCGGTCTGTTTTTTTCTCTACCATGTAGGCTTTGTTTCAAGTTAGTTTTTCCATGCATCGCATTTTACCCAGTCATTGCAATGTAGGCTTTCAAGGCACTTTATCAGTGTTTAGTTAAAACGGCTACAGGCCGCAGTTTATGGATACCTGTTGATGGCATACTGTGCAATGCATATTGCATAGGCTACGGCAATTTCAAATTCAGTATTTATTTATTGGTTTAGGCATGTTAGGCCAGGGGAGTTATTCAGTTGCCATGGGGTTTTATTTATTTGTCAAAATAAGCATGGCCCTATATGTACGTATCTTGTGTGTGTATTGACCTAGACTTAGTTTGTCAGTAAATTATTTTTTCATGAATTCTTGTGTTGTAACAGGTGCTCACACAACATTAGCTATAACATCCGGCAATGGTAAATTGTACGCAAACAAGATCAATTACTACCTGAAGAGTTGACAATGAATAAATAATCTATATTTGAATTGGACATTGTACTGAATCTGGTGGACTGACCTACTCTGAGTCAGGTCAGGAATTGGCTGTGGGTGGTCACCAGTAGGGCCAGACTCACCTCCGAATTGTTTGCTGCATATGTATGCATCGTTTTATGTGTTCTTGGTGGTAAAATCCTCCCATCCACACGCTCGAGCCCATCGCTGACATTTTTCCAATTCCAAATGTGGTTTGGGAAAACGGACCCAAGTGACACCGTTCATATGCGGCCTGTCCTCACAACGTGAGTCAATACGACATAATCCATAGCAGCAGTAGTTAGTCACCGGTATTTTGAAAAAAAAAAATCTAAAGTCGGATTCCGCAAAAAAAAAAATAATAATAATAATAATAATAAATAATTAGATAAATAAATAATTAAATAAAATAAAAAGAAACGAGAAATGTGGAACATTTTCACAAGAAAATGAATAGTATAGCGAGACGTACAGATTTGTTTATCCGCATGGGATTTCCTATGCACAATAAATGGTGACGTCATAGTAATGGTGATTTCTCTCTTTAGGATCTATGCAGATTGCACTATCATGTCAGTTCTCAGTTTCCATGGAACCCTCTCGAACTACCCAACCCGTGTGTCACTTTTTCATTTTATTTTGACACCTCCTCCTCTGTAAAGGTTTGATTAGTTGTAACTGGGTTTGTAATTGTTTTGTGTCAGTTTTCTAACTTGTTAAGTTTTTGTAACAAGAATATTGTAACTGGACCCACAAATACCCTAATATCCACGTGTGTATTGCCATTTTGAGCGGGACTTGTAATTGTTGCAGTTCTACTGAGGATGTAGCTTCAGTTTTGGACACATGAACTTGATAGAGTAACGAACGTGGCCTTGGGATTGCTGGATGTGGAATGAAACACGGATAATCCTGGTATTCTCCGATCAAAACGCTGCCCCCGTGTCATGCTCACTCTGGGGCCTCGGCCACACCCACGGCCGGCCTGACCAGGTGCTGCCCCAACCCCAGCAACCGCTTTCCAGTTTCGATTGGATACGTGCTAGCGCACAGAAACAACCCAGTACGTCTTGTCTCTCCTCTTTCTCTCCACCTCTCCCTCTCTTCAGACAAATGTACTCTTTACCTGTTTGTTTATTATTTAACTTTACATATTTATTTATTTACTGATTTCATTTATTATTTGTATTATAATTTATTTATATTTTTATGCATCCGGCCTAATTATGGACCAAAAGGTCTCCTGTCGGCATGCTCCTCCTTTGAAAAACCTTCAAGTGCGCGCGCGCACGCACACACACACAATCACCTGTGCATGACTTAGGGCGGGAGGGGGTGTTGAACTCCTTGACTGTGCTGGGGGATAATTCTGTCGGCTAAATAGGGTTGCCCAACGACAGCCATGAAAAGCAGCGGGTGAAGGACGGAGTTGTGTCACCGTCGCTGTTGCCCAAGCGGGAGGGATCAGAGGGGGAGGGGGTGGGGGTCGCTGGACAATCGGCATGGGAATGTTGTCATAAGCTAGTCCAAGGTAAAACGAATACTATAGTATACGTTTTACTTTGAGATAGTCAACCAGATATACGTACAGGCGGACGGCAAGCCTGAGAGACAGATACAGATTTCCAAATAGACAGAGACAAGAAAAGGTGACGACAAGCCTGAGAGACAGATACAGATTTCCAAACTGACAGACGCACTAAGAACAGTAAGACAGGTAGACAAAGGACAGACCGATAGACAGGCAGACACGAGAGAAGTGGAGGTGCGATCACAGATCTTCTTCCTTGAGCGAGTAGGCAGTCCTCAACCTTGATTCGAGAAGAGCCTGTTCGATTTTTTTCCCGCGCGCTAGAAGTAGCGTCGCGTCGGTGCGATATTACTTTATTGATTTACTTGTTTATTTATACTTGTCACTGTTATTATTATTATAATTATCATTGCTATTATTAGTAGTAGTATTATCATTACCATCAGTTGTTATTATGCATCTTTATGTTATTATTATGAACTCGTGTCTATTCATATATTTATTTATTCATCCAATCATTTATCAATATACATATATTTTGTCAGGGTCGTCCAACTCCGGTGCCTTGTTTAAACGATAACGAAGAAGGATTCGAGAGAACTTTCGAGGGCGCTTCAGTGTCTTGACAGCGCAGATCCAATCTTGGTGTGCTCAGAGGACATCAACTCGCAAAATTTGGGCCACGAGTCTATCGCCCCAACCACCGAACCACTGAAACCGCTAACATCGAAAGTATGTTATAGATTATGATTCACTAACGCTTCTATCCCAGGGGAACCTTGCGCCACGCGGTGTAATACGGTTATCACAATGGGCTTCCACGGGCTTCACCAGCACCGTCCGTTGAGTTCGTTTGAGTTAAACGACTTCGGTGACAATATATTTTTGTTCAAATCTGCAAATGTAAGATTGTATCTCCGTCATATATATCAAAGCTGAATGATGAACTATATTGTAAACCTATACGAATATACTGTAGATATTCTTAGAGAAGTCTAGATTTCTGTAAGCAGTCATATTCTAGTTATTCGAATGGAGGTCGGAGGTAAGATGTGTAAAGAAACATAGCCCAGTGTGCTAACCCTTTTAAGGTCGATCAACTCGTGGCAGGACTGGCGAATGCTGGGGGCGTGTGCAGGGGTGTGTGGAGGCGCGACCCAGGCGGGCGGGCAGGCAGGGAGGGAGGGAGGTGGAGGAGGAGGAGGCTATCGTACCCTCGCTGCTGCGTCGTGGTGGCAGTGTCGAAAACGGCAAGCCCCTGGACCTTCTTTGACGTTCCCATTCGCCGAATGCGTCTTGCCAGAATAAGATTAGAGGACGTAACGGTAAAGTCCCTTGAACGCTGGAACCTTTCCTTAACTGGACAAAAGCAAATTGTTTAAAGTATGCGAATGAAGTCACCAATGGGATGGGGTCAGTCGAGAAAACGTTAAACAGTTTCAGTCAAGCGACGCTCCTTCCCAGTCAGGCGAATAAGATCTTCAGGCGTTAGATTGAAATTAGGTGTGTGCCAGGTGTCGCAAGCTATTTTTAGGCGTGACCGTAAAGTTCGTCCTTCAAATCACTGAAAGCGAAATATCCCTCATCTGACTGAAGTCCTCAGGCGGTTGAAAATGTTAGGAAAAGAAGAAAAACGGAAGAAAACCGATGAGTATAGAGACGCTTGAGAAAACGGAAAGAAATGAGAAGAAAAGTAATAGGAATGAAAGCAAAGGAAATGAAAAAGTTGGAGAGAGAGAGAGAGAAGGAGTGTGTGTGTGAGAAAGAGAGAGCGAGTGGGAAAGGTGAGGGGGGCGAAATAGACTGGCAAGACTTTCTACCGATGAGACAGGGAGGGAGCGAGCCTTGCCAACGTCAGCCACAACATTTAGTAGATAGCAACAGCTGAGGTCCGGGTGGGTTGGCTGCTACTGCCGGGTGTTCGACCAGGCGGTTCAATTTTAACTCCATCGCCTCGGTGGCGTACGCTATAAATGTGTATTCCGGCTCACAAACAATTTCATTCAGCCTTTACTGGGTTCTCGAAACTGGGTGATGGTGACGAGCCATCCGATTGCCCAGTCACTGCTGAATCGGAGAGACGTGTGGAACTCGAACCCGTATCTAGGAAAATGCGAGAGGCACACGCCCCTGATGACGTCACCAATGCAGAGGATTATAGTGAAAACATGTAGTTCGAAACTGCTTCGCATCGTCAAGCGTGTGTATGTGAGAAAGTACTGTATCATTAATAGGATATAACGAGTGCAATAATTCTATTTTCATCCTGAAATGAATTTGGATGTTCTCAATTCTTTCTTTTTTCTAAACTCTGCCAAATCTTGGGAAATTCGGAGCATTCAACCTGAGTGAAGACATTAAAAAAATTCCTAAACGTTCGCTCTCGCAAGTACTTCTTATCACTCATACCCTCCACCCTACAACCTGTTACTGTTTTCATTCAACCTCGTGCGTGCTTTTCGAGCCGATGGTGGTTATCGACCTAAAATATACCGCTGGGGAAAGGCGACAGATTGCTCGCGGGGACCAGGATCACGTGCCAGGATGTAGCAGTCACGTGAGGTTTCTGACCATCACGTGTCGTGTTGCCGGCGGTACCCGGTAGTCAAAGCTCGGCGAGTTTTTGCAGGCCGTGCTGGGCACCAACGTCGTCAGCAAGCACACACTGAACTGTTGACCAGTTGAGTATGTGAGAGGAGGTGGGGAGTGCCTCACCGAGGACTGGCAACCGCCAGGCTGTCTGGCATGTAGTAAAGGTTGTAACACCCATATCGTCAGACACCTTCCGCGCCAGGGGGTACTTTTACTTTTACCTTAGCTGCCGTCAAGTTATTCTGGTCGGCTGTGTGGCGCCTTTTCGAGGTGGCGATGGGTCTCATAACGCCCAACACTAAAAGATTTGACCCTGAGAAGCGACGAATGCGATTTGCTTGGAGATAGCAACGGCGTGGATGAATGCAATTGCCGCTAATGTGAGCCACAAGTATCTTGTACACCTGTCGACAAACGCAAAGTTAACTTTCTGATCTCCCTGTAAGTTTGCCTTCGCTACCGCCAGAGTTATTTATTCTCAGTATGTGTGGGGGTTGCCCCTTTATTTCAGGAACCTCTGCGTTGAATAACATCGTCAGGCAAAAGAGGATGACGAAGTAGGCCACTCACTGGCCACAAGGATCTTCGGTAGAGCTGGATCCCTGTGATGTCTTTGTCGAGGTTGTGCGTGCGTGTGAGCGAACAAACCAGGTACCCTTGGCGTCCGCAGCTGGCTGGGTCCAGCTGCGGACGTGCGGCGAGTCACGGACATGAGCCGCAGCCGCAGGCTGGGTTGTACTAGATTTTGAGGAGGTGGATGTGTACGTGCGGCCAGGCACATGTGGTTCGCCTCAGCTGCAAAACCTCGTTTTTATTTGCTACAGACCTCATTTATTTTACCTTCGAAGACCTGCAGTACAACCCCTTCTCGATGCTGTTGCATTTCTTGAAAGGTCCGGAGGGGAGGGGAAGAGGGAGGAGGGGGCTCCCCGCCCTTTCTTTTCTCACCCTGTCCACTTCTCCCTATCTTGCTCCACCCCTACTGGACGCCTCCACTCACCCTCCTCCTACTCCTCCCACTCGAATCTCTTTCGTAACCTGATGCTCCACCTCCTCTACATCCACATCCTCCTCCTCCGTCTCTTCCTACTTCGCCTTACGTCATCCTTCCTTCAACCTATAACATACTTGTCTCACTTCCTCTTTGCCCTCCACTTCTATGCCATGCCCTCCTTGCCTTCCCTCTTGTTTTCCTTCTCCTTGCCCCCTCCTCCTCCTCTTTTACCTTCTCCTTTCCTCTACCTCCAGGTCTTACTCCTTGTGCTACTCTTTTTCGCCTTCTTCCTCCTTATCCTTCATATCCTCTTCCTCCTCCTTTTCCTTCTCTTTATCCTTCTTGTCTTCCTCATTTTCCTTTCCCCTGCTCCCTCTTACTTTTCTTCTATTTTCCTTCTCCCTCCTCCTGTCGCATTTCCTCTCGCGTTTGTCTTCAATCCCATCTCTTTCCTTGTCTCCCCTCTTTCTAACTCGATCACTCCTCCCTTCTCCCCATACCCCCATGGCGGAGGTCGGATGCACCCTGCCGGGATTCAAGTGTCGTGTTCTGTCCATTGTCTCTTGTTTGCCCCTGGCAGACCGGATGCACAGGGTTAGCGGGAAGACCTTAGCTGCAGCTGAGTGTCTCATGGCGTAGTTTTACAGATGGGTTCCAGAAAATTTACTCGTGTGTGTGTGTGTGTGTGTGTGTGTGTGTGTGTGTGTGTGTGTGCAGTGTCACGTTTGCTCAAGACTTGGCAGCAGCTTCTCTCAGGTTCCGTGTATTTTGTTTGACAACTTCAGTTCATCCGCGTTGCTTGGACCAACAACGACATCTGGTGGCGACTTCGTCATCGTTTTCGGAGGGTCAAGGACCCCGCGTCTTTCCTCGGGTGTTGTGGAGTCGTATTGCCTCACACGGGCTCAAAAGAGCCACCCTACGTCATTTGTCAACAGCCGGCGGAACACTGGCTGGCCTTCCCAGTGCATGCACCACCTCTCGGGGCAGTGGCGGGGGATTCGCCAGATGACCGTTGGGAACCCCATACCCCCTCTCCGTTCTTTCCCCGCCTCGCTCCCCTCTTCCCTCTCCCTCCCAACTCCACCTTACCCCTAACTCCTCATTCCCACCTCCTTTGAGTCCGTCACATTGGCGCGGGGACGATTGTGACATAGCACAAGCCACGTTGAGGGAGGTGGGGGGGGGGCAGTATGACCAGCGAAATGATCTCAAACAGTTGGCAGGTTTATGGGAGCGGGGATTGTGATTACCACTTCTGAGGATATTGATAAGAATTCACCAATGTCGGGGGCATTTTGAGGTCGGTTGCACCGGGTATTATGCGCAGCTACACGTAACTGAAACATCCTTTGTCTAGGTATGGTTAAGTACGGTATACATTTCGATCATTTTGACGAATTGATTTGTCCATTTTTGTCGGGGGCAGTCTTGGACTAGAGCAAGTTGCTGTTATAGTTCATGACACTGTGATACTGTAGTTTTTGTACCAATATATTGGGTGGGACTCCCATAATACTGTTGATTGGGCCTGGATCCCCATTCCCCACCCCCACCCACCTCCCTACGTCATTGTCATCTCGAACGACGAACACCTTACGTACCTCTGTGAGGAGGAGGAGGAGGAGTAAGAGGAGATGAAGAGACGAGTTAGAGTGCTTTTGTCGTTGGTGCATTGTAGGAGAGAGACGAGGAGAGGTGAGTGGAGAGAAGGAAGGAGGCTGTGCGAGGAGAGAAAGTAATTATTACCGGCCTCACTACAGATGAGTTTTGGGTTTCGGGGTGTCTCGCACCGTGACCACCAGCTACACACACCTCAAACGTCGCCTCACACCTTACCAGCAAGGTGCCACGCCATGGCTGTAACTGGAGCCGAGGTCATGAGTACCAACCTTGACGGTACCTTTAGCTCGCATGTGTTCCTGGTCGAAGAGGAACCCCTCCCAAGATACCAGGAGCCAGCTTGCCTGCGCTTGCTCACGTCACCACCCAGTTCTACAACAACCACAATATCGTCCTGGTAACTCACACTGTGTGCCCCAGATGTAGTCAGTTACCGCACAGAAGACGCATCACGTACTGTGGTAACATTGCCCAACACCAACTCGTTTCAGACACTTCAAGGACTTCTCTCTGACATATAGGGTAACCCAGTGACCGTGACCGGGTTTCTTGGGGCCATGGATATCCTGCGAGAGAGACCTGAGAATATTGTATGATTGTTCATGGGCACCCGATGAGGGCATTTCTGTGAAGGTGATGGTGGTGTATGAATGATGCAGTAACTAAACACCAAGTGAAGCGCAATTCCACACGGAAGCACTCGATCACTTCCAATCCCCTCCTCTCTCTCTCTCTCTCTCTCTCTCTCTCTCTCTCTCTCTCTCTCTCTCTCTCTCTCTCTCTCTCTCTCTCTCTCTCTCTCTCTCTCGCTCTCTCCCCCTCTCTCTTCTCACTCTTCACACACACACACAGATATATATATATATATATATATATATATATATGTATATACATATTGCATATACTGTATATGTGTGTGTGTGTGTGGAGAGACATTGAAAGTGATCGAGTGTTTTAGTGAGTTCGTATTCCGTGTGGAATTACGCTTCAATTGGAGTTTAGGAACTGCACCATTCATACACAATCATCACCTTCACAGAAATGCCCCCAGTGGGTGCCCAGGAACAATCATATATATATATATATATATATATATATATATATATATATATATATATATATATATATATAATATATATATATTATATATGTATATATATATGTATATGTATATATGTATATATATATATATATGAATATGTATATATATATATATATATATATATATATATATATATATATATATATATATATTTATATACATATCACATTTTTCTCACCATACACGAGGTAGGATTTTACCTGTCAGTCGTGGTGCTGCGAGAATGTCCTCCACTCTCCCGTTTGAGCAAACAGCTCCGTCTCCTCCATGTGCTCTAGTGTCTCCCCTCGGGCTGCCACTGCATCACGTATTCCATTTCCATCTTTCCATCGCTTCCGTGGTCCTCTGATGGGTTTCTTGCCGGCAGGGGTTCTTTTGTTGTGTTCCAAGGGTGCTTTTTTTTTCCATACGCACGATATGACCGTACAATCTCAGCTAGGTTATTTCGATAAAACCGAGTATCGGCTCCACCTCCAACTCCCACCATAAATAATTTATTTTAATCTGTCTCTGCGTGCCACTACCTCCATGAGCCTGAGCACCCTCATCTCTGCTACCTGCAGCAATCTGGCTTAAAATGTTGTCGTCAGCACCCAGCACTCACAGCCATACTTTAGTTGTGGTCTCAGTTTTGATTTTATAAATAATATGTATATTGAGAATGGAGGAAAAGTGGAGGAGGAGGATAAGGAACGGAGGGCGGTAGAGAAGTGTTTAGGTTGAATAGACTGAATGATAAAGAGAAAGAGTTCTCCCAGGAGAAGCTGAGAGAAATGTGGGACGTGGCAAGAGAGAGAGGAAAAGGGAAAAGGAGTAAAAGAAGAATATGTTTCAAGGAAGAGATGATAAAATGGTGGTATCCTGGACTTGGAGGGGACAGAAGGAGAAGTAGTGAATGGTGGGATGGACAAGTGAAATCTGTGTTAGAAAGAAGAGGCGAACGTATGGATGGGTTGCACGGTTGGACAAGGGAAGCTTGTGAGGGGCAGATGTGATTTGGAGCGTGACAGATTTGAAAATAATAAAATAAAAAAAGGAAGCCAGGGGGAGAGGGAGGGAGAGGCGTTAAGTGATAATAGTCAGAGAAGGAGGTCGAGTGCATTCGAGGTCCGTTGGTGACAGTGACTCATGAGAACTTCGACGTCACCGTGCGTCGCCTCGCCTCCGCCGCCGCCGCCGCCTCCGGGGCACAACCAGTCTCTCGTCTCGTGCATTCACGCGACACCAAGCACCTGCCCGCATGCCCGCATGCGGGTAGACGCGGTCTCTCTCTCTCTCTCTCTCTCTCTCTCTCTCTCTCTCTCTCTCTCTCTCTCTCTCTCTCTTTCTTTCTCTCTCTCGACGGTTAAATTTCTTTACCTGCTGTGAATCCCGTTTCATGGTCTTGCAGCCCTCTCCATCCCTCTGTAAGAGAGACACAATATCTCCAATCGGGATTTGAAAAGAGTCTGAAGGAAAAACAACTGCTACCACGCAACCTTCAACCAGTGTCCCCCGGGTAATGCCGAGAGTGAGGAAGGAACTGTCAGAATATTCAGTCACCGTCTCTTCCACGAACATCAACTACATTGCCCAATACCTTCGCATTTATCTCCCTTACTATCCACATCCATGCACACATTGAACAACCATGGCGACATGACACAGGCTTGACGCAGCCCCACCTATACCTCAAACCACTCACTCTATCAATTTCCAGTCCTAACACAGGCACTCTTGTAAAAACTCTTGACTGCGCTTAGCAGCTTTCTCCCAATCCTATATATCTGCAATACCTTCTACAGTGCCTCCCCAACCCTGTCATAAACCTTCTCCAAATCCATAAAGGTAAAAAAGTATTTACCTGTTGCCAAAGTCTTTTCACAAGCCTGCCTTACCACAAAAGTGTTATCCAAGTATCTTCTACCTTTCCTAGGTCCGCACTGCTCTTCACCAATTACTCCCTTTCCTCTCCCAATTCTCTCAATTGAAACCCTCCCATAAACCTTTCCAGCTACACTCAACAAACCGGTCTCTCTAAAACAACTACAATAAAATTTGTCCCCTTTTTATTTGTAAAGCGGAACTCCAGTCCTCCACCATTCTTATCTCCCTGAGACACACATTAAACAACCTCACCAGCCAGCCCACTATAATTGTACCTCCCTTTTTCAGACACTCCGCATGAGATCCATCCAACCCAGGCCCCTTACCAGCTCTCATAATTTTCAAGGCTCCTTGTAGCTCATCTTTTTTGTATCTATTTAATTTTCCTCTCCCGTCACCGCCATTTTTTTTAGTTCCACCCAATGCCACAATTAATCCCTCTCTAATCCTCCTCCGGACTCAACAGCTCTCGAAAATACTCTGCCCATCTTCCCCTTACCTCCTTCACTTCCACTAACATCTGTCCATCTAGACCTTTTACATTTTTCTCTCTGCCTGACTCTTCCCCCTTCCTCCCAAAAAACATATTTTTATATATATTTTTTCAATCAAAGTTTTCTGTCATACTCCTACCCCATTTTACATCTCTCCTCTTTGCACCATTTTTTTCTTTGTACCTCTGATGTTTTTCCCTAGTTCCAGTTTGCAACCAACCCCTAAATACTCTACCACCATCTTCATCGTCCCACCAATTAACACTCTTCCTTCAGTTCCCTCCTATCCTCCTCGTTGCACACCTTGTTACTTCCTCCTTCAAACATACCCATTCCTCTTCCTCTCCCACCTCTACTCTCTCCTTCACCACCTCCCCTACTTCTTGTATTGCTCCTTTTCCTTCTCATTTAGACAGTCTACTCTAAGCATCTCTCTATCTTTCCACCCTTTTCCTCTTTCTCCGCCTATCCTCCACTCTCAAAAGGCTATACTACGTACCTACCCTCCCATTTCTCTACACAAGCCAAACCTCGAGATACAGTTGGCATCATCTGTTCAAATATCTCGCTCCTACAAATTACACTCCATACTCTTCTGCAAGCCGCTTCAGCCAAAAATTTATATCACTCAAAAACCATCAGCTCCTTATACCTGCAACCTCATCAGGAAAAGAATATATTATCGGACCTCCTTAACTCCGCCCCATCCCATATCATCTACTAGGAGACTTCAATGCAATATACCCTCTTTGGAGAAACACCATCATAACTCCACAAAGTAAACTAATATCCTCCCTCATAACAAATCACTCGCTATCAGAGTACAGCACAAAACAATCTGCAACTTTTCAAAATCAAACAATGACCTACACATGCACTGATCTGTCATTGTGCACATCATATTCCCTCCTAGATTATAAATGGTCCGTAGTACCAAACCTACACCTTGATGACCAGTTTCCACTTCTTACACCCTTTGTAGCCCCCCCCCCATATCCACAACCTCGATGGCCCCTTTCTCGAACAAACTGGAAATCATCAAAGAGCTACATATAAAACCATAGGGGTAGAAGACTATCCAACAATCGATGCAACACTATTTTACTTCAGAAAATCACATACCGACAGCAGCACAATTACCAGTCCCCCAAACCTCGCCAGTACCTCGCCATTTTCTGGGATGCATTCGTCGTCACACTTGTCCAGATGTCTTCAACGGTGCGATGTCTCTCCTATAACCTTCAGTTCGTTTTTTAGTCGACTGAAGCTGCGTCGGTCTACCCAAGTAGGGGAGACGCCTCTTAGCCCGACCCTGTTATGCAACACCGCTGGCTGATGCAAGGGAGGCGGGGTATCCATCCCAGGGGCACGGTGCCAGCTTATTGGCTGCCTGCTTTCAGTATCACTCCAACGTGTTGCTAGGATTGTTGGCAAGGATGCAAATGGAGCAGTGATCTCCAGGTTTAGCTTTAAATAGTGTCATGCCTTGATTACACATGTATCATAGTTGTATACACAAATACAAACGCACATGCACACACACACACGCATATGTGTATATATATATATATATATATATATATATATATATATATTGGGCGAGTTAAATGCCTTAACACATTGATTAAATAGACTGAATATCCCACTATCGGAGAAAATAAAGTTGTTTGAAGATATGCATATCGCGATCACTGTGATCCTCTTCAGTGTGTTTGTACAAAAGGGTGGGTGGACTTGTATATACTAGGAGGAGATACATAGAGGGAACATGGGGAGGTAAGTGTGTTAATGCATGGTCCGTTTGAGCCCAGGTCGCGATGACCCCAAGGTCAAATTGACCCCGGGTCAAATATTTGCGCGACAGGTGGTCCATTAAGGTCTGGGCAGACTTGACGTACAATATTGTTGACTGCCAAACTGGTAATGGCGTCGGGGGACCATGGTCCTTTTGATGTACTAGAATTATGTAATTGTTTCATCAGGGAGGACTCGGATACATTTACCATAAGGCCTTTTCTCCCTTAAAAGAGGGAGTGGCCAATTCAAAGCATATTACCGCCCTTCCATCCAAATTCCATTTGCTGTCCCTTCTGTATCCAAGCATCCCTAACCCCCACCAAATGCTCAGGTCAGAGGCAATGCAGGAAGGCACAGCACCTCGACAGCCGAAAATGGTTTATTCTTACTGCTTCATTATGTGACGTAACCCTCCTCATCCAATCGAGAATTTACAGAGTAAACAAAAATCACTTCTGGCCAAGTCAATTACTCGTTCATTCACAACCTCCCTCCACACACACCTTTCTCTGGTTCTCTCCCTTCCCTACTCAAAAGACATTACCCTTGCACCCAATACCTCCTTCACTCCGTCCATCCACCTCATTCCCGATTTTCCTCATAAATTTACTCAATTCAGCTCCGGCTTCTGCACTCTTTCCTCTTTCCTCACACGTCACTTCCGTGTGCCCAAACCATCCCAGATTTCGTTGCTCAATCCGATTTGCCAACTTTCCTCCCATCTCCGCTGTCTTCTCTTCCTCGCTCTCTGCTTCACCACCACATTTCTCACCATCCATTTTTGTAACAGCCACCATATTCCTTAAATTCCTTTGCCTCCTTGAAAATTCAAGTCTTTGTTCCATACAGTGCCGTTGGCACAACCTCTCAATTGAACAGTCTCCTCTATGCGTCCATCCCCAGATTCCTGTTTTTTATGACACTTTTCTTTCCCCCTCGAGACATTTGCTTCACGTGCTTCATAATTCACCTCTACCTCTACTCTGCCCTCCTACATGACACCTCAAATACTTCAAGCTCTCCACTTCAACCTTCTCATCCAATAACCTCACCTCCACCCCCACCGCTGCCCCTATCCCTTCTACATCTCATCATTTTACTTTTGAAAACATTTACTTTCAGCTTCCTCTCACATATCCTTCCAAACTTCGTCGCCATCGTTCCAGTCTTTCCTCCGACTCGCGCTGTGTCATCCGCAGACAACAACATCCTTCTACTCTCACTAATTCCCACACCCGACCTACCTAGCGTCTTCGCGTTTCTCACAACCCCTTCCATGTACAAGTTGAGGAACCATAGTGGCATTACATTTCTACTGCAAACCACTCATTCTCCATTTCCTAATGTCACACAAACTTTTGGCCGCACTCCTCAGCAAACTTCCCCCGATCCCATATATCCGCACCACATCCTACAGCGCCTTTCGTTAAATCCATTCATACTCCTTCTTCAGAACCACAAACCCTAACAGACATATTTACATTTTGGCAAAAACACCTTTCATATCTATTTTATTATAAAAAAAAAGAATTAACCTACGTGTCCCCTTCCAAACCCACAATGCTGTTCCCCAAATACTCTATCCATTCCCCTCGTGATCCTCTTAATTTACTCCCTCCTATACGTATTACCAACCAATCTCAACGAAATTATCCCACTAAACTACTGCATTGAATATTGTCCCCTTTCCCCTTGTATAGTGGAACTATACATTCACTCCTCCAATCCACCGACACACTTCCCACCTCTTAGGCACACATTAAACAATCTCACTAGTCATTCCACTATAACTACTCTCATCTTCAGACACGCCACGTGACGACTATCTATCCCAGGTGCTTACCAGCTTTCATCCCTTTCTCCGTCCTGTAATATTGGAAAGCTACAATAGATGACATAGTAAAAATGTTCCAATAGACAAAATGCCCGGCGAGCTCGTAGGGTAAATCACCTCGGACCAAGGAATGCTGTGACATTTCCGAGAACAAGCAGGCTAAACTGTGCCGCATTCTGAGTCCCCAAGTCAATGGGAATGTGATTACTCCCAGCTGGCTACAATTCCGGGAACAGTCTTCTGTTCGTGCTATTACCCTTGTATAACGTGGTCTCCTAACCTTTCTAAAAGCACTTAGGTAAGGAATGTGTTGATGATGCCCTCTACCTTCTGATGCAGAAACAAGATATTTTTATTCTGTGTCACACACTGACACTTACGATGCTTATAATCATACAACTTGTCTCAACAACTATTTATTCTTTATTATTATTCATTAACATTGTTACAAATACTCGTCACGACTGCAAGGAAAATATCACACAAACCAAATTGCAGTGTCAGTAATAAGGGAAATGCTTGTGCGCTGTATATTTATAGTTAGTTTCCAACCGAGAGATCCACCCACAATTAAAAGGGTTATCACACTGGGCTTCCACGGACTTCACCTTTGAGAGTTCGTTTGAGTAAAAACGATTTCAGTTACATTATTTAAATCTTCAAATTTCCAAATATCAGATTATCTTCCCGTCGTATATAGCAAACCTGAATGATGGACAAAGATATTGTAAACCTATATGAATGTTAGACATGCTGCTGAAATGCTCTTTGAGAAGTCTACATTTCTGTAAGCGAAATCATGTTCTAGTTATTCAGATAGAGGTTGATGAACTGAGAGATTGTAAACCTGTAAGAATGTTAGACATAATATTGAAATGTTCTGAGAGATTTCTTAAGTGAAACCATATTCTAGTTATGCAAGTAGAGGTTGGAGGTAGGAAGAAAAACAGCCCAGTGTGATAACGGACTCGAAACTGTCATCGGATTCGTGAATGCACGAAATATCAAGTGATGATTTTCTAGGAACACTGCACGCGGTTGCTCGAAATGATGGTTGTAAAGTTTTCCCATCAGTTTCTTAAATGTACATATCTTTGGAAGTACCCTGTATACGCTTGAATGGAATAACCTTACGTAGACCTAATCGTACGCATCTCTTACAATGTCAGATGCCCTCTCACGGGGTCACGTCCTCTGCGAGACCTTGTTGTATAATATCTTGGCTCCACCCCAATTGTAGTGCTGAGATGGCACTCCGTGGGGTGCATGAGCAGGGCCCTCGCTGGTTCTGGGGTCTCGACGCCCTAACCCTGGTTTAGTGTTCTCCCACCCAGGCAAGTTTCTTCAAACTCTCGCCCTGAGATGGCACTCCGTGGGGTGCATGGACAGAGCCTTAGCTGGTTCTGGGTCTCGCCGTCTTACACCCGGCTAGGTAGTCTGCCACCGAGGCAAGTTTCCTCATACTCTCCCCACGTCATTGGCATTGCAGTCGCTACACCTCAGTCAGAACCGCCCACTGAAAGAAAGATTGTGCTTCACTTTGGTTTGTCAAGGGAGTTGCAAGGCCTATGTACGACTTGTACTTGGATCCCCTGCAGTACTCTAGCTGCCATTTTCGTCATCCTGGGTCCTTTAGACCAAGACAGAACATTTGTAACGTTTCTTTGGTGTCGTTCTTTCGCAAAGAAAATTATATATGAGAGACATTACACACAGTTCGTGTTGTCGTTATTGTTGTTGGACCTCGGCAGGGCGCGTGGAAAGTCAGTGGTTGGCGTCCATGGACTGGGAATTTGAATCAGGTTAGAATGAGGAGGAGTGTACGCTCATCACATCTATTCTATGAATACCATGGGCTCTTGGGTTTAATAGGGCCCGGGGCTACACACTGGAAGGCAAATCCACTTAGGGAAACTTTGCTTGCAAAGACTGCTTACCTATTGTTTACAAACAGCGTGCCAGCTTTACGAGCCAGCTTGTGCCTGAATTCCAAAGCTCCACTTTCGCTTGAGTTACTCTTTTCATATTCAACACAATCAGAATGAAGAGACTAAGCACCCCCCCTCTCCTACGTCACAGAGCGGGGGGAGTGCCACGGAAGTATATAAAATCGTCAGACGGCGGCCGGAATAATAATGAAAAAAAGGGAAATGTTTTAATAGAGGATTTCTGTGACACCTCCCCCCCACCTCCCACAGAGAGGGGTCTACAAAAACGACTGAAATATCCTGGAGGGAGGCCACACGGAAAAAAAGCCACCTGGAGCACGGAGGACGAATTCGAGTTAACAAGTTGATCTTGGTCAGTAGGGTCTCCATAAATAGGCAGTCGCGACCACCACCCCACCCCTCCCCACCACCCTCTCCCTGTGTCTTCTCTGAGTCGGTCTCTTCGGGAGGTGCGTGAAGGTTGTAACGGTAGGTGTGTCCTTGTCATTTGACAACCTCTCCTACATTGGCTTAGGTCTGCTGGGCCAGAAAAAAAATAATAAATAAAAGTTTATGTGTGTAGGGTGGGGGGGGCGGATTCATCTATCTCGCCATGTCTCTATTTCTTCTATCCCTCATTTGCTTTCTTTCTCTCTCTCTCCTTTCTGCTTCTCTTTCCCTTTCTCTTTCTTTCCTCCCTCCTTCCCCCTCTCTCACCTTATCATTCTCTCCCCGTTTCCCTTTCTCTCTCTTTCTCCCTCCTTCCGTCTTTCTCTTTCTCTTCTTCTCTCTCTTTCCATCTGTCTCCTTTCTTTATCTCTCTCCTTCTTTCTCTCTCCCTTTCTTTTTCTCTCACTCTCCTTCTCTCTCTTCCTCCCCCTCCCTCTTTCTCTTTCTCTTACTTTCCTTCCCTGTCTCTCTCCCTCTCATTCTCCTTTTTCTCTCTTTCCTTTCTCTCCCTCTTTTTTCCTCTTTCTCTCTCTCTCTTTCAACATCTTTCTCCTCTCTCTCTCTCTCTCTCTCTCTCTCTCTCTCTCTCTCTCTCTCTCTCTCTCTCTCTCTCACTCCCTCCCTGTCTCTCCTTCCATTTCTATGTCCTTCTCTCTCTCCCTCCCTCTTTCTCTCCTCTCTCTCTTTCTCTCCTCTCTCTCTTCCTCTCGTCTCTCTCTCTCTCTCCTTTTTCTGTCTTTCTCCTTTCTCTGTCCCTCCCTCTTTCTCTCCTTCTCTGTCTCTTTCCCTCCCTCCCTACATCTTTCTCTCCTTTTCTCTCTCCCTCCCTCCCTCCATCCCTCCCTATCTCTTTCTCTCCTCTCTCTTTCTCTTCTCTCTCACTCTCTCTCTCTCTCTCTGTCGGTCTCTCATTTCTCTTTCTCCCTCTCCTCTCTCTCTCTCCCTCCCTCCCTCTCCCTCAATCCCTCCCTCTTTCTCTTTCTCTCATTTTCCCTCTACAGTATTTCTCTCTCTCCCTCCTTCTTTCTTTCTCTTTTTCTCCTTCTCTCTCTCCGTCCTACTCCCTCTCTTTCTCTCTCCCTATATTTTTTCTCTTTCACTCGCTCCCTCTCTCTCTCTCTCTCTCTCTCTCTCTCTCTCTCTCTCTCTCTCTCTCTCTCTCTCTCTCTCTCTCTCTCTCTCTCTCCATGTCTCCTCCTCTCTCGTGTATCTTCTCTCTCTCTCCCTCCATTGCTCCTCCCCTCTGTCCTTCTGCCTCGCCTCCCTCTCTCTCTACCTATCTCTCATTCTCCCTCTCTCTTTGCCTCCTTCACCTTCCCGTTCCTTGCCTTCCCCTCTCCATCTCCCCTCCCTTTCCTTTCACCCGCCCTCTCGTCCAACCTCTCCCTCTTTCCCTACTTCTCCCTCTCTCCCTTCCTCTGTCGCGGCCTCGCTGGCCCGCACACACTTAGGGGCGTGATGCAACAGGACAAGGCGTCTTGTTAGCGTCGCGAGGCTACTACAAGTCCGGGAGAGGGGAGGGGTGTCTTGCGGCGCCAATGGCGCTTGATACAACTGCAATGTACAGTCGCCGCGCACGAGGTCCTCTCGTGCTCCAACCTCCGGATAACTCGGATTTTGTTGACGCGTGCGACTAAAGGAGAAATGGGCACACACACACACACACACACACACACACACACACACACACACACACACACACACACACACACACACATATATATATATATATATATATATATATTGCTGCTGTAAGACCCTGAATGAAATTATGTTGTTGCAAATTAAAGTATACCTATTCAACCGTAATGTCAGGTCGACAGTCCCATGAACAAGAATCACAATAAAGACCAAGAGGATCAGTAGCGGAAGTGCCAGGAAGCCTGGCCGGGGCAGAAAACAAAGGAGAGACAAACTTGTGCAGCTGCATTGCCCCTGAGCGGCTTCGATTTGTCTTTGCCTAGTCATTCTAGAAGACAACTAGAAGAGGAAGGTCGCCGCCAAGGCTGCAAGAGTAACTAAGGACGGTTCCGTGTCCTTACGTGCCGCCGCCGGGAGGGCGAATGTGGACCGGTAATTTCGTAACAAAGGACACGTCAAAGCGCTAAGGATTCGTCACCTGAGCCGGCTGGCGGGGGGCGACGGGCCGGGAGGAGACAATGGACAAGGGTTCACTGATGCACATCACACACACACACACGCACACACACACACACACACACACACACACACACACACACACACACACACACACACACACACACAGAGTAGGCAGTGCTTATTTTTGTGTAGTTTGTTTCTATGGACATGAAAGGACCCGAGTTGCAGAGTGTGTATGCCGACGCT
>NC_134794.1:115000-147500 GCF_046742065.1 Oratosquilla oratoria | reverse complement strand
AGAAGACTTCAATACAATACAGCACCTTTGGGTAACACCACCACAATCCCACTCAGCAAACTTAATATTTTTCCTCATAACAAGTCACTCAGTATCACTATACACCACACAAAATCAATGTATAGACATCCATATACAAACAGTGACCTACACATCTGTAGACTCTTTATGCACACCAGCTTTCTACTTAGACTAGAAATGGTCGGCAGTACCAAACTAGCTACACCATAGTGCTCCTTTCCTACTTCTCACAACCCTTCCAGGCTCCCCCACCCCCGCATCCACATCCTCAATTACCCCTTTTGCAGACCAACCTGGAAAACGTTTCAAACAGCTACATACACGACCTGTAATTCTTTGCAGTTAAAAGGATGTTCGCTGGCCAAGTGGGTTAGAGCGTCGCTACTTGCGGCGGAGGTCAAGGTGACAGCAGTCCGAATCATGCCACCAGCGAGTTGGACCAAGGACATGATTCATTCAATTCCACGCTACAAAATCATCTGTAAGGGGCACCGTCCTAGCCCCCTGATAGGTAGGGGGAGTTGGCGATGTTAAGCCGAATCATGACGAATCACGTACACAAACAAAACATGGAAGGCTGCCCGACGTTTGACACACGCTAGTTTGTATCACAAAACACATAATTTCTGCAACTCTTATCAGTGCCAAAGACCCGACAGTAATGACCTATGATATTAAAGAAATCTTTTCACGACAGGAGTATGGCGCGAACTCGGACCTTAAGGGTGAAAGGCTATGACGCTAAACACGACAACAGCAACCCATAACTGCATGTGTTGTGTAGGGCATCAAACAACTCCGATAGGTAACAAGCATACGAACGTATGAAAACTTACGACCCGCTTTTGATTTTGTGTATGCCTATCACACCGGGTTTGAACTCGAACCTCGCATTCACGTGAAACAAGAGCAATACTATTGAATGTCGATAATGATTCATTTTATTTTGTTATTATTAATTTATTTATTTTGGCTAACTCCCTTTATCGTTAGTTTTCCCTCTCCCCTCTGTCCTTATCATTATATTTCCTTCCCCCCTTTTCCTCTTACTTTCCTATTGTATGTTTATTCGTTGATCTCTTTCTATTCATTTTTTTCCGAATCTTTTAATTTCCCTCCGGATCTCATTTTACTTCTCCCCTTCCCTTTATCAAATTATCCTCTCTTTCATCTTAGTTTTTTCCCCCATACTAATCCCCTCACTCATCCTCCTCTTGCTGTCTCCAATCGGCGCGAGTGCACGGCGTCACGTAATCAAAGATTTGACGACACACCATGTGATGCCCGTCACGTCCGCCATATACACGCAGGCACCAACATGCAGTAGGACCCTGAATCCGAGAAGAAAAGAAGAAAGAAGAAGCCGACTTCAGGAAATATCTCTGGGCAGCAGTAATGACTGGCAGAAGCACATGGAGACGCAGACAAAGACACGTTTCACACGTATCGACTTCTCGCCGTGCGCTGTCTACGACACGACGTCGTGCTCTCAAATCACCTCGGGTTTCTATGGGCGCTTTCAAACGCGGTCGTGGCCATAGACATCCGTGGTTATTTGAGAACACGACGTCGTGTCGTGGACGGCGAACGGCGAAAAATCAATACGTGCGAAATGAGCCAAAGACATCCTTGAGTCAAAGTGCTGCTGCATCGGTATGTTCCCAAACGATGCAGGTTGACAAGTGGTCCTGCAGTGGGCCAGCAAGATAGGTAAACAGGAAATGGGTTGAAAAAATTCTTGCTCGAAGGTCGGACCAACCCAGTTCAATTCGCGTGGAGTTTGTTTGCGGGGTAAACACAACGGTCGTTTCACATTGGAAGAAGGTAGATATGGAGAGCGGAAACAATGTGTTCTTGACCAAATTAAGACGGAGGGATTGGCGCCGGGCCAGCCAGCGGGAGCCGCTCCGCCTGGGGGGGACAAACAGGTGATTCCTGGGTGAACGCCACTCTTTATTTCGATATGACATTTGCTCAGGCAAAACAGATATTATTTCATGTATGATTCTTCCCGATTTTGTTTACACATATGCATGTGTATGTGTGTGTGTATATGTGTATCTATTTATACAATATGCATGATATGTATGTGTATTTATGTTTGTATATACGTTCCCATACTTTATATGTGTGCATGTATGTATATGTACATGTGTGTATGTATATATGTATACTTGTATATGTACATTTATATACACGTACATATGCCTGGGTATGTATACAGTTATGTTTAAATTTGTATGTGTGTATATATATATGTGTGTGTGTGTGTGTATATATATATGTATATATATATACACATATACATATGTATATATATACATATATATATGTATATATATATATATGTGTGTGTGTGTGTGCGTGTGTGTGTGTGTGTGTGTGTGTGTGTGTAATCCAAGTACACACGCATTCAACATTTCGGCGCTAAAGTGGGAGTTATCGTGTCTCGACAAGGCGTCCTGAGGCGAAAAACAAAAAATGTGAGCCTACCTCAGCAAGGCCACGTCCTCATCTCGTGTCCGCCCGTCATCGGTGCCTCTTCGAGATCCAGGCAGCACGAAGGCCGCCGCGACTTCGTGTCCTCCTTCTTCAGATCTCGGGGGAGAAGGGGGGCAGTGGGAAGTGTAATGGGGGAGTTGGTGGGGAGAGAAAAAGGCCGGGGGCGGATGCGCAAGAAACTAATTGGGGGGATAACCAGAGAGGCGGAAGAAGTTGGGGAGAAGGAGAAAAGAAGAGGAAGAGGTGGTGGTGGTGGTGGGAGAGCGTGGAGAGAGGCAGCACGAGCAGTTCACGTGTTGACCTGTGTTGCATTGGCAAAGTTAAGACATTCAAAGCACATCTGGCACTGGTGTTGGGGTGGTGGAGGGCCCGGCCCGCGGGGGGGGGAAGGGGGAAGGGGGTGAGGTGCTGCCTCCTGTGCAGCGCCTACAGATTCCTTGATGGGTGTGGGTGGGTGCTTGGGGTGGGTATTTCGTTCTTATTCCCTCTTTTTCCTCCTCTTCTTTCCTCTCTTCTTCTCCTTCTTCCTCTTCTGTCTCTTCTTAATCTTCTTCCTTTGTTTCCTCTTCTTCACCTTCTTCTTTCCCTTCTTCATCTCCTTCCCCCTTTTCCTCTTCATCCTCTTCTTCCCTTTCTTCCTCTTCTTCCCCTTCTTCCTCTTCATCCTCTTCTTCCTCCTCCTCCCTTTCTTCCTTTACTTCCCCCATCTTCCTCGTCTTCCCCTTCTTCCTTCTCTTCTTCTTCTTCTTCTTCTTCTTCTTCTTCTTCTTCCTCTTCTTCCTTTTCTTCCTCCATTTCCTCTTCATCGCCCTCTGAAGCTAGTAAGGGTGCAAGAGGCAATGTGGCCACCAGAGCTCAGGTGCAGAATGTATTTTTTTCTCCTCCCTCTTCCTCCTCCCCCCCCAAAAAAAATGGAGCAAAGTTCCTGGTGTGAATATGTTCTAAAGTATGCTTTTGATTGTAAACGTGTATCTAATGCCGCCACTTGCCCATCTGGGAGAAAATCGAGAAAAGAATCCAATATGGCGGACGAGGAGACGCCTCCTCAGGTTAAAATCTCCTCCTATCTGAATAGTGTCAGTAATGAGTGTGTCGCATTCTTTGGTGCGCGTGCACAGGGGCACGTCCTCGGAACCCGAGCGAAGTCCCCGAAGTGCGTCGGTGCTGATATATCAATGACGTCAGCGTATCACTGCAAGATAAAGTTGTATTTTTTAGAAGACAAGTGCAAAAAAAAAAAAAAAAACGTACGTTTGCTTTGGGATGCGTGCACTGGCAGTTCGTCCTTGGCAGTACATCACCGGCAGCAGCACCCGACCGTGGCATAACCTGGGTGGGGGGCATCTGGCAGGAGCCCGAGAAGAAGTCTCTTGTCGGCCTACCCTTCAACTCCAGCGTCGTTTGCCTACAGGCGTGGTAGGACGACAAAGATGACAACAACAACAACAACGATAGTAACAACAACAACAATGATAATGATAAAAACAACAACGATAGTAACAACAATAACGACAACATGTCATCATGAATATCATCATCACCATGATCATATTTGTGATGTACGAAACACTATTGTTAGACAGTATCCATTATTTCGGGAACCCCCCCCCCACACACACACACACATTTGAGAACCTCTGGACCCTAAGTTACCCATTGCCTTAAATCCATCTGGTTTGATAGTGGCTGATCAGGAAGCCATGACAGAACATAAAGCGGCCTATCTAACCTAAATTGCTCCACCCCTTGATGTACCACAGGATTGATTTGATACGCATCCAAAAACAGGTTGTGCGAGCTCACCTGAAGTGCTTGAGTTTTTCTTATCTTGTTTATTTATCTATTTATTTTTCTTGAGAATAAGTGCTTCTGTCCTCAGGAATGATATCGCGGGGAAAAGGTAGAATCACGGAGTGCGATCAAGGAGGACATTAAAAGAGAGGGATAATGAAATCGAAAAAAAAAATATCAGCATTCTTCTTGAGTGGAGATGAATCACCAGTCACCAAAGAATGCAGCCCTGAGGGTGTCACTAGAGCCCCTCAAGCATTGGCAGCATAAAGCATATTTACTCAATACCCCCACACGCACGGCGGTGCTTGATTTGCAGACCTGTTTTATTCCCCAAAGCTCAATAGAATCACCTGTCGGGATTAGTCAAAACAATGCTCAAATGCCACAGTGGCACATCTCTGCTCCCATCTAGATTCTGTTTAGCTAAGAGAAAGTGAATCTGCATCAATCTGCGTTGTTGGTGGCGTGGATAATAATTTTAGAGTCTTCCTTTATTTGTCTGGTCCCAAAAACCGGCCTACCGCAGCGTCTGCAGACACGATTGTTCACGGTGACGAGCTAACTTCACCGCCTCCTCCTCCTCTGTGGCCGCAGAAGACAAACCAGCAGCAAAGTGTTGTGTTCGTGGTGCCCAGAAGGGAGGAGGTGGAGATTCCGTCGCCGAAGAGATTTCTCGATTGTGTCCGGCAGACAATGTAATGGTGCTCGTGTGGACGGAGCTGAAGGCCGACCAGATCTCGTGGTTGACGTCTGACAAGCTGCCCTTATCCTCTGCTATCAAACGGAGGTACATAGCTTCCCAGCTTATATTCCATCTCGACATAGACATTGTATAGATTACAGTCCTGTCTGTATGCTTCACCAAAGTACCAAACCATATATCAGCTTTAGTACAAAGTCCTTACAGAAACATATTGCATAGGCCTCTTGATTTGACTGAATGTGGGGTCATACAGCGCATGTGTAACCAATGAGATGGATTTTTTTTTCTGCTGAACACTGATTCCATCTGCTGGGAGAAATCAGGTCGTCTTGAAAGATGTAATTAAATATTTGGCCGAATACTTTAGTAGCCATCACATATCACCGTCTCCACACCGCCGCTCTTTGTTGACGGGCATTACGGCTTTCAGTGGCAATGGAAACTGTTGCCGCTGTTAAAAGGGACATTCCGTGAGGACAGATGTGCAGCTCGTATCAGATTAATGAGGTATACAGGCAGCTGGTTTTTAAACAAATGCAATTGCTAGGGTGTATATATATATATATATATATATGTATAATATATATATTCCAGAATAGCCTTTTTCTTTTCATGTCGCGGTGACCTCATGTCGTTAGGTGTTTTTATCGTCTTCATATCAGAGGGACGATCGTTGACACATGATCTGTCTGAAAGATACAAAATTTAATTTTGTTATTGATCTGTTAATGCAGTATGGTTGAAAAAACACTTATTTCAACAGCGTGTTTATAGACATAAAAACAGCGAAAGATGTGTTTGCATGGTTCTGATGATATATGAAGATGGGTAAAATTGGGGGGTTGTCCCGACAAAGAGCAGGAGTCCGTTTTACCCAATGGGGGTGGGAACGGGGTTGAGTGTGTGTGTGTGGGGGGGGGTCTCGACCGAACGTAACCGCTTTCAGATTCGTTAACCGCCCTCAGCAAAGCACCTTAATGTGGCGGCACACTAGGCTAGCATGCTACTTGCTTTTGCCACCTCGTTTGAGTAGAAACGACTTCGGTGACTTCTGTTACAATTTTCTCGACTTCAGCAATGTGTCGAACATTCGTATTTTAGGTTTGATTTCTCTTAGTTGTTCATTCAGCTTCTCACTATATGGCGCAAGAGTGACTTGACTAAAGATCGTCACCGAAGTAGTTTCTATTTAAACGGAGTAGCAAAAGCAAGTAGCATGCTATTGAGAAATGCCTAGTGTGTCGCCACCTGTGCATTGCTACCGGGGGTTGCCTTCAGCCGAGTAGAATCGCTTGGTGGGAGCCAGAATGAAGCCCACAAGAGACACATTTTATTTTGACCTCCTTCCAAACTGATAAAATCGTCTGGCAGTGGACAGAACAATGTCATCGAAGTGTGGCAGCGCGTTGAAGGAGTTGAAGGACAAAGAAGGTGATCGTGATGGAGGTGGGAGGAGGGAGCTGGAGGTAGAGCTCAAGGTTGGAACTGACAGAAGTTGTGATGGAGTTGGGAGATGGTATCAAATGGAAAGGGCAGTTTGAGCAACTGTTCCTGACGTTATTGTTACGTTTGCTAGTGTCGTTGTTATTTTGGTGTAATTGCTGTCTGACATCGATGCTGTTGTTGTTTTCGCTGCTGTTGTCGTTTTGGCAGTTGTTGTTGTGCGTGCTGTTGTTTTTGTCGCCGTAGCTGTTCTTGTCGTTGTCGTCGCTGATGCAATTTTTGTTTATGTCGACGCTGTCGATATTTTCATCAGAACTGCTGCCAACGTTGGAGTTTTAATTTTGTTGACTTCTGTTTTGTCGTTTTCTCCACCTTTTTTGTGAGGGTATGCTTATGGCCATGAAGTTGAAGTAGATGCAACAGTATGGGTTTGAGGGTGAACAACGCTTTTCCCATTGACCTGGTTGCCGGAAGGCAATTTTCTCCATCTTCGCGGCGAAGGGGTCAAGATGTGCTGCAGGGAGACACAGTGAGTGAGGTCTCGGAAGATCACCCCCCCCACACACACACACACACTTGCATGGAAGCTGTCGTCGATCCTTTGTCCGGTTAAGGACATTGGCAACCCGAAGTATAGAAAACTCTGAGCTCCTATCAAAACCAACGCGGCGGCACGGCTGTACACTATATAACAAAGAGCAAGTCATTGTTCCTCTGCGAATTTGACGAAGTTCCTTCATTGCACTGCTGGTCCGCACCCGAGACGACACTTCCCATTTAGCAAAGGGAAGAATACCCCCCCCCCAAAGAAAAACAAACAAAAAAAAACTCAAAGACGGTCTACAAAAAATAACCCACCCTCTCCGTAGAAGGCAATACTCGCCGATGTCGACTCGACGTTATGAACAGACCTAGGCACCACAACCCATAATTGACTCCCCCGATACCACTGGCAGCAACAGACGACTACCCAGTTCTTCGATCTAAACATCTGGCAAGGACGCTCGGAACAACACTCAACATATCATCTATAAGCAGTTTAACTCCATATTTCCATCCATGGCTATTCCCACATGAACATAACCGACGCTTTGAAAAAACACTAAAAATAGGACATCCTCACCCCGCACATGGCCACCTCATGACAGAAAACGACGCTACGTATATGTCAATGGCCCCTCACGTTATCATACATACTGATTGCCCAATAACTACTTACTCTTTGATTTACCTCATCAAACAGCAATAACCCTACACCAAATCGTGGTCGACAGAACTCCAATACAAACCTATCCTTTCTACACAACCTCCTACAGGAAGCGAATACCCTTGATGAAGGCAAGGATTCGATTTCTTTGATATGCATATTGATTTGGCGTCCCTGTCTGATATCTGTATTGAAAATTAAATCCTCTCCTGTCTTTCTCTTGTGGCACGGACGTCGCCGAACGGCCCCGCGTCTCATCGGCCGCCGCCTCCCATCTGCCGATCGCTCAGGATGTTACGTTGAACTCCTACCAGCTTGGCAACAACGCGCCATTCCTGACCAAAACAGGGCGTTGGATAGCCGTAGACTTATCCAGACATCAGGATGTGCTGTTTAGTCATCCTATACTGACGGAGGTTGTGTAGTGTGTTTTATAAAATGTTTAGACGTCTCGTATTGGTGTCGATCCCTTCAATGAAGTCTCGTGGTCGCTTGACCGGTGACATTGGCGGCAGTGGGTGTGCATACATTGTCTCCAAATTCGCTTATTATGAAAGCCAGACGTGCGGGATAATAAACACACGAATCCACTGGGATTAGACATATAGCAGGGGTATCGAAAGTAGCAAATGCAATTTAACCCAAGAACTCGAGGATGACCAAGCCTTTAAGATTTTAAAAGAAAATGATAAATTCAAAGTTGAAAATATTTTGACACGAGATGCTAACCTAACGAAAAACAAAGGCCTCAAGAGGGTTCACCATCTTCTTAGATCACGTGTTGGACTCGTGGTCGACATCTATTACCCTCCCGGATGGGAGGTCCGAGCTAATACAAGGTCAAGTCTCTGGGTAATGCTGTGACTTTACACACTTCAACTCCTTGCCCGATAGAGCTGGGGTGCTGGCTTGCAGTCCAGGCGGGGACCGAACTCACAGACGAATTCGGTACCACTACACCAGCAAGCCAACGTAGCTGAGATTAGGTAGAAACAATTTTTGCCAAGGTGGGCGTCATCAGCGAATGGGAAGAGCTTCCAGCCGAGGCATTGTGTTACATTTCCAAGTCTGAAAATTCAATTAGATAAATACCTAGGCATTTTTAGCATTGTAAATCTCTGTCTTTATCTCTCTGTCTCTCTATCTCTCTCTCCCTCGCACTCCCCCTTCAATCTCTCTTTCTCTTTCCCTCCCCTTCTCTCCTTCCGTATCTCCCTCTCCGTCTTCTACTCATTCATATTGGCGCATAAGGACAAGGCAAGCCGAACCACTTTCAAGAAACACATTTCGTCGGAAACGTCGCGATAAGAATGATATTGCCTCCGCCATAAGCAAAACCACGGCGTAGCGTCGGTTATCTAAAGAGTGTCTTTATGACCTTTTAGGTGACAAAGCGATTTTATTCTCTTACATAAAAACTTGATGCGTCCACTTGCTAGACGACATTTAAGCGTTTTTGGAGAATCTTTGATCGCCAATTATGTCGATCATGGAATGTGCATTTGTCAGTCTGACTAATGAATTTAGGGTGTCTTATCGTTCTTTCGCTTTTTTTGAACAGATACCTAAAAAACAAGTCACATAGTCTCCTTAATTGGGAGTGGGAGGAAAGAAAGGGGCAATTTTTTTTAAAAGAATTTGTGCAATAAATGAGTTATACCTGAATGACCTTTATAAAACATTATTGGAACACCCGGGATGGACCAGCTGTCGACTTCTTTGCAGAAGTACCTTGTGCATTTTCATTATCCTTAGTAGTGGCGAAGCAGCTGGCATCTTTCCAAAATGTGCAATACAAGATTGGCGAGATTTTTTTTTTCATAACATTCTTGCAATCCAAGCTTACTCTGCAACTTCCATGCTGGTCGTCAGGCTCTCAGCACTTCCAGCCTCCTTTGCTTTCTTCCCAACAAAACATTTGAAAGTCATGTTTCAGTTTGCGCTACAAAAACGGACCTTAGGTCACACGACAAGAGTCCCGGCATGACATCGACGCACACAATGTCGAGTGTGCTCTTCTGTCTTCGGACAACTTTTTGGGAATGCCACAGGACAAAACGAGTTGTGATTATCTTCACAACCATTTTGTTACTGAACATGCGTAGTAGACGTTCTATTGTGGTTCACAGTTGGACGATTTATTTCAGCGGAAGGTACGCCACTTGATGGGTAAATGTCCAACAGCAACTGCGTTCATAATGTTGTGATGTTCATTCTTGAAGAGTTAGTAACGGTTTGTTCATTTGACCAATAAAAATGTTCCACGATCTCTGATGCTGTTATGGTTAATCTGTATCTGATACGTTGTCATCGGGTAAAAACAAAGTGAGAATAATTTCAAAAATATGTATGTATATGAATAATAATAATGATAATAAATAGATAGATAAATCCTTGTTGAGGTCCACAGGAAATGTGTTCGCTTGATGCATCTTCGTCGAGGCGTCACCGGTTTTCAAGTTTCGGTGGAGAATGCTGCTAGCTCCGCTTGGCCAACTATATAGCCAGCCACTTGACTCTCGGTCCCCGTCTGTCTGCCTGTCTGTCTGTATGCTTCCATCTATCTGTTTCCCTGCCTCTTTATTTGTGTGTACGTATATCTGCTTGTCTGTTTTCCAATCTCTTTCTCACTCCTACTCTCTCTCTCACACACATACACATACACATGCACACACACACACACACACACACACACACACACACACACACACACACACACGCAGGCACACATACACGCGCACACCCTCGATGGTGCAGAGTTAGTATTCGCGGCCGCCACTACGGCGGTCCGGGTTCGAATCCCGCGCACACCCTCGATGGTGCAGAGTTAGTATTCGCGGCCGCCACTACGGCGGTCCGGGTTCGAATCCCGCCCAGGGCTACAATAATTTCAGTATCGCTGCACTGCCAGTTGTTACCCCAACTCTCGTGGGCGGGGAATTGGGTGTATGTGTGCGTGTGAGGTCACAACATTACCCATAGATCGATCATATATGAACTCTTAGCTCTCTTCCGGGAGGGAAATAGCTATCGATCACGAGTCCAACACGTGATCCAAGACCATGGTGAATCACACACACACGTACACACACAAATTTCCTTTCTAAGGAACATAAATCTATAATAAGGGGTATGGAAAATACCTTTAAGAAGATAATGCAAAACTAGCCATCATTTTTAATTATATTTATATGTATATGTATATATATATATGTATATATATATATATATATATTATATATATATATATGTATATATATTAGTGCCTATTCGAGAATTGACGCATTGACGTGGTGGATAGGCTTAAGAATCTTAACGATTATAAAAGCTATGTCGATATAGAAGAAATCTCTGCAGGGTGGCACTCATATCGAACAGTTTTTGTAAGAAAGATCCGACAAAGAGGAGCTCACACAGTCGTAGGTCCCACTGCTAACTGGCACGTCCCTGATGGCGAACAAGGAAGTTCCTCATGTATATATGGGGTACCGTCACAATGACGACGTGGAGCATTGGGCACCCTAAAAATATATAGGGCTTCACAGAATATAATGAATAAGGGGACACCAGAGAAATATCTCACCAGAAACCTGTTGATATGAGATTACTGCCAAAAACACCTTCATAGCAACCATGAATAGAACAAAATAAATAGATAAGTGAATAGATAAATGAACAAACAAACAAATAAATAATACTGGCGTTCCTGTTGGATCATTGTCTCCTAAAGGTCCAACCGCAGTCTCGTGTTTTTACGGCCAGTGTGCCACCGATTGTGAATAAGCACTGTCCTTGCAGACCCAAGTCTTGGGCATTAAACAGCATGAAGAAAATGAAGATCTATACTTACAACGTAAGAACTCTCTCAGAAGATCACAGGCTGGAGAGTTTAAATGGAAGAACTAGACAACATCAAGTGGGACATCGTAGGGTTGAGCCAAGTCCGAAGAGCGGATGAAAAACTGATACAATTACAAGATGGTCACCTCCTTATCTACTATAGAGGTAAGGACAAAGAAGGATCTAGTAGAGTAGAATTCTTGATAAACCGAGAGGTTGCTGGTAATGTAATCAAGTTCAGTAGTTTATCAGACAGGCTAGCTTGGATTGTGATTAGGCTGTGTAAAAGGTACACTCTAAAAATAGTTCAGATTTATGCACCAAATTCATAGAGTTCAGACGATGAAATTGAGTCATTTTATGATGATATAAGTCAGGCAATGGATCATAAAAAAATGTAAAATACACGTTGGTAATAGGCGACTTTAATGCTAAAGTGGGGAAAGAAGATGTGAGTTGAGTCGTTGCATTGGGAAGTCTGGAGTAGGTGAAAGAAATGACAGAGGCGAGATATTAGTCAATTTTGCAGAAAAACTACAACATGAGGATAATGAACACCTTTCAAAAGCGTGTAGGTCATAAATGAACCTGAAGAAGTCCAAATGGAACAACAAACATCGAAGTAGACTTCATATTAGGAGATTAACATAGGCAGTGACCATACAGTGGTAGGTTGCATGATTAAATTCAATTTCAGAGCGAGAGAAATAAACTAGTTTTAAGAAAGAAAATAAGCCTTGCAAAGGTTAAGGATAATAATAAAAATTCAGTTAGAAATTAGAAATAGATTCGAAGCTCTATGGAACTAACGAGGACACCGTCGAAGATATGAATTTAAATTAGTGAATATCATTATGAAATCGGCAGAGAAATTAGGAAGTACAAAAAATATTACAGAAAACAAATGCTCCAAAGCTACAAATGATAGAATTAAAAGAAGAAGAACCATGCAGATTAAAAGCAGGATGGACGAAATAGAAAGATTAGAACTAAACAAGATTATCAAAAATGAACAGAGATCAGAGAAAAGAATGAGAAACATGGATGGAAATAGAGGAAAACTATTCGGAAAGGTAAAAGGTATTAAAGGGATCGAGCGCAGACATGCTTTAGGAAGACAGCAAATGATATGTTTGAAAGACAGAAATGGAGAAATCATTATATGCAGAGACAAAAGAATTAGGACGGCAGTTAGCAGTCGACTCAAATCCCGCAGGAGTTAGATTAACCCCGAGGTTGAAGAATTTCATAGCCTCAGTAGCGTAGTCGGTACAAGCATAGACCTGCCAGAGTGCAAGTCCTGGGTTCGAGTCCGGGGACCACTGTCGGAAATATTTGACTGACATCGTCGTCATTGCCGATTCTATTCAGGTATTACAACGACGAAAGTCTATCAACGATAAGTACCTAACTTAACCACTAGCTACAGGTGGGCTTGGTTCTTCGTAAAATTGAGATTAGGACGACAGTTAGCAGTCGACTCAAATCCTGCGGGAGTTAGATTAACCCGAGGTTTAAGAAATTTATGTGTTAGTAGCGTAGTCGGTAGAAGCATAGACCTGCTAACATGCAAGTCGTTGGTTCGAGTCCGGGGACAACTGTCGAAATTATTTGATTGACATCGTCGTCATTGGCGTTTCTATTCAGGTTATATTATATGTATATATATATATAAACATATATATATGATATATATATAATTATATATATATATATATGCAAAGTAGACCACTTGGAAAAAGAAACTAACGAAGCAGAGCGCTTTCGTATATTACATCTTCAGTGCAACAAGTACATAGTGATAGGAATACATAGACAATATATACATGATACAAAGGAACCAGGACAGTTTGAATAAGCGTACCGACCAATTACCCCCTAGAGAGCGGAAGGTCATTGTCAATTATCTTACGATGGTCGGGCGACTGTGACCTGATGTCGCCCGACCATCGTAAGATAATTGACAATGACCTTCCGCTCTCTAGGGGGTAATTGGTCGGTACGCTTATTCAAACTGTCCTGGTTCCTTTGTATCATGTATATATTGTCTATGTATTCCTATCACTATGTACTTGTTGCACTGAAGATGTAATATACGAAAGCGCTCTGCTTCGTTAGTTTCTTTTTCCAAGTGGTCTACTTTGCATAAGTGAACACACGTACCCGTGTTCTTATTAGCATATATACATATATATATATATATATATATATATATATAGTATATATATATATATACATATATATGCAAGTTAACCCCTTTAGAAAATAAACTGAGCAGAGCGCTTTCGTATATTACATCTTCAGTGTAATTTACAATGAAGATGTAATATACGAAAGCGCTATGCTCCGTTTGTTTATTTTCTTAAGTGGTTACTTTGCATATATATATATATATATATATATTTATATATATATATATATACCGTATGTACAGTATATATACTTAAAGATATGGGTATATATTTGTGTGTATGTATATATATATATATATATATATAATATATATATATATATATATATATATATATATATATATATATATATATATATCTCAAATTACAAAGCAAATGTTGTGTCAAGGATCCTAAGATATTTCTCTAACCTTCTAGGTATACTCATTTGTTCAGTGTTTGAATTCGACGACTGTTACATCCATTTCACAAGGGCGTCTTTGGGGGATAAAACTGAGTACACTTCCAAATGATGTGGTTAATAGGATAGAGTTAGGCATTTGGAAACAACCGTGGAAGTTAATTGGTTATTGGTGATAGCGTCATTATTTCCTGTACCAGTTTTATCCTGTTCCAGTTGTTTCCTTTCATTTGGTTTCCTGTCCCAGTGTCTCATGTCCCGTGGCCTCCTGTCCTGTGGCATTTCTCGCGTCACATGCTCTTCTGTCCTATTCCATTTTGTCTTGTGGAGGAAGGATAAAAGTTTATATATATATATATATATATATATATATATATATATATATATATATATATATATATATATATATATATATATATATATGTGTGTGTGTGTGTGTGTGTGTGTGTGTGTGTGTGTGTGTGTGTGTTTGTGTGTATGTATGTAAGGTCATAGAAGTGCCCACAAATTGATCTATATACGAATGTTGAGTTATCATTCGGGAGGATAATAGCTGCCATTCACGAATCCCAACACGTAAAGACTATAATGAATAGTCCCCCCCCCCCACACACACACTCACGTACACGAAAATACATGGCGGCTTTCTTCATCTGTTATCTGGTGAAAACGTTTCTGGGTTCCTCCCAGGACACCTGATGAAGTTGATGTTCGGGATTTTGAGCTCGTTCTTCCTCCTCCTGTTAGACACGACTCCTTACTTCCTTCTGATTGTTCCTCGAGATTCTTTTAAGGCGGACTTTCAGAACGCACAAGAGTATTTTGAAAGAAACTTTTTGGCGTGTAGGTCGGGTTCTCTCTGTAGTGGTTTGTCAATTGTTTTCCCATCCGTCTCTTCACGTTGGCGTACTTTATTATCTCTGTTTTGGCTGAGGACATTCTATCTCATGCAACTGGGTTTATAAAGGGCGACGACACCCCTCAAGGCGTTAATCACACCAAGGGCTATTTTTCCTCCGAATGTTGGAGCAGATGTGCAGCCACCCGCAGCTTTTGGAAAGGAATTTAATATGCTGAAGGAAAATAATGTTCCTCCGGGATATCAAATGCCATTCTTATATATTTTTGTTGAGAAAAACTGAATAGTTTGCCATAGTGATTTTACGGCGGAAAAAAATCTGGAGGTGGGCGTTACCACTGATGAATCGGAGGTTGGAGGAAAATAGCTCAGTGTGGTGACCCCTTCAGGTCGGAGTCAGCCCCATTCACCAGCCTAAAAATCCCCTTCCCTTGGCCAGAACAAAAGCAATGAAGGTGCGCCACCGTATGGAAGGTCTCGCAGAACATCCGCTTCCGAAACCAGGACGTTGAAAATGTCGGTTAAGGCCGTTAGGCCAAGATGTTTGAGGCGGATGTGCGAGGTCCTCCTGTCTGGGCCTTCTGCTTGGGAGTTTTTAGGTTCCTTTATGGCCTCACTGGTGAAATAGGGAAGCGGGGTGGTGGCTTCAGTGTCAACTTTAATCTTCCATATTTCTTTTAGTTATTTTATTTTTTCCTATTTTCTCGTGTGGGATTGAAGCTAGTTTTGGACAAGTGCTTGTCGCATTGCGATTTGGGTGATAATTATTTTCCTCCGAGTTGCGCCAACCGTTTCGTGTCTGGCCGGGGGGTTTTGATTTGATTTGTTTACAGCTTTCACAGATCACCACATTCTGCCATTATCAGTTTTATCATCTATTTTGTTGGTTAGTCGCTTTGTTCACTGCTCTATCTACGGACGGGTACAGGAAAGGAACTCTATGTCACCAGTCTTTTTTCAGTTTGTAAATATTTTGTAGATGGATTGTACAGCTTTTATAAAGATAAACTTTAATATCACAGGGAACCATGCCTGATAGACAAATTCTGAAAACGTATTTTAAATTTGCATAAAACACCATAACGTTAACTTTTGACTTTAGTTTTTGAGATGTTCTTCAGTGTAATTGATAGGTAACCAGGAAAGAATTTCGTCTGCTGTCCATCTTGCATGACCACCACACTCAGACTCCCGAGATTGATCCCTGTGGATAGATATCATGTCACATTAGGAAAGTGTGGCCATTCGGCACGCCAGCGCCAAGATACGAGACTGGAATCCTGGGCAGCGCGAGTAGGGTATTGTCCTTGCGAATTGACGATGGATAGAGTGAAGTCGGTCCCACATTTCCTCCAGATTAATTTCACTCGGATGCATTGCCAATACCATTTGCTGTGTTCGGGAGATATCTTCTAAACTCTCATTCTCACTGGACAGGGGCTCTGTACTTGTTTTTCATCTTTCTTATACAGTTGAGCCTCGGATAACGAACGCCACATTTAACGAACAAATCGGTTGACGAACTAGTTTTGTCTCGGGGTATGAACACACGCATACGCCTGTACACACACACAATCCCACCGGTTCAGTTATGCTTTAGCGCGTTTGGCGTATTTATTTCGGTTAACAACCGTCTCGGTTTAAAAGTGGAGTCACGGAATGGACAAAGGTCATCCAAGGCTACACTGTACTTATACAATGCTGTTCCTAAGCCCCTTGGAGATCACTCCAACGTTGAATAAAAACGCTAGGTATTCACTAATCCCCACCAGTTTTTCGTTTTGGGGTCTCATTTGTAGAACTCTGTGGTCTCCGAGGGGCTCCATAATCTCCAGGCCAGAACCTGTTCCCTTTGGAGATATGCATACGAACCTCAAATCGGGGAGATATTTGAGGTTAGAGGTGTCGAACCTTGCTTCCTCACTCGATAGTTTTAAGATCTTCATCTTGAACCCACGGCACGGTTACACTTGGCCAACGTTGCTTATCTTAGCAAAGGAATGTTTGTTATATAATTCCACGGAGGGCATTGTTCCCCCTTTACCATTCACCTCCGCTTACGTAAGTGAATCAATCCTGGGGAATGTGGCACGTTTGTCCTCTTTTCTTCAACACGCCAGGCCTTTGCTGGCCTCAGGAATGAGTCTGTGAAGCACGTCATTACATCGCGAAGGCTGTGTCGGGCCTAAGGGGTTATCACACTGGGCTGTTTTTCCTCCGACGTCCTACCTCCAACCTCCGTTTGAATAACTAGAATATGACTTCGCTTACAGAAATCTAGACTTCTCTAAAACATCTCAACATTATGTCTAACATTCGTATAGGTTTACAATCTTAATTCATCATTTACCTTTGCTATATATATGACGGACAGATAATTTCATATTTGGAGATTTGAAAAATAGAATATTCTCATCGAAGTCGTTTTTACCCAAACGAACTCTCAGCGGTCGGTGCTGGTGAAGCCCGTGGAAGCTGCCCAGTGTGATAACCCCCTTTAGGGAAAAAAGTGGATCACTGTGGCATCGAACCAACCCGTCCTTAAGCTCTTCAGCACCAGCTCCTGCCCCCAGTCTTTAGTGCTTCCTCGCCGGTAACCAGCGCTTCTGTCCTTTTGGGGCATTTTCCCACCGAAGAAGCGGAGTCGATGATAAACGAAAGATATAAGGTGGGTAGAAGAACTGAGAGAAAGAAGTTAAAAGTGATTTTTTTCATCAATATATATTTCTCTTCATGGAGACTATTTCCATTCTTCATAGAATGCTACGTTACTCTGGTCTGTAGGAGCGTTACTAAAGACTGCATAAAATCTATACACTCAGTAATCCTGGATTCGTCGTTACAAATCTATTCCTACGTCTCGAACCCCGGACAAGGTTCGAAGCGTAGGATTAAACTTCCATCGACGAGTCCAGTGTTTGTACTCTTTCCAACACTGGTTCCTGGACTCCAGCTCTTCAGGAACATTCGGCAATCCACGCGAGAGTTCCTGCCTCAAGCTGGGTATGATCGCCTGGCGTTGTCCACATGAAAATCCGTAGATTCATCGTAGCAAGCGGGTTAATCCTTATCAGTGCCATTTCTGGCCAACTGAACAAAAATGTGGGTCACAGACGGGTGTGGCCCCGTTTTGCCCCGGGGACGTTCCCATTAGATGGTGCTGACGATTCAGTTTAACGTCACGAGCTCCCCAATTAGGGGGCTGGGACGGTGCCCCTTACAGAGGACTTTGTAGAGTTGAATTCTACTGAACCATGCCCTTGGTCCAACTCACTGGCGCCAAGGTTCGGACTGCCGTCACCTCGACCTCCGCCGCAAGTGGCGACGCTCTAACCCGTTCGGCCAGCGAGCATCCCTCCCTGTAGCTATCTTGGTCTGCTGCTGATCTCGGAGCTATTCCGGCAATAGACATCCTGGGGGGCCTTTCCATGAAATGCCATTTTGTGGGTCTCGATCCCTGAGCGTCTTGATTATTAATGTCCTATCAACAGGCTCACCTTTCGTAGATGTACAGTAGACAAGGGTAGATGAAACTCGTAGATAGAAGGTAGATGAAGAGAGTTAAGATGGCGGTACACTAGGCATTTCTCGCTAGCATGCTACTTACTTTTGCAATTTCGTTTGAGTAGAAACGACTTCGATTACGATCTTTTGTTTTTCAGATTTCCAAATGTCAAGTTACTTTTGCGTCTGAGAAGCTGAATGACGAACTAAGAGAAATTTAACCTAGAATACGAATGTTAGACACATTGTTGAGACGTTCTTGCGGAGGTCTGGAATATTGTAACCGAAGTCGTTTCTATCAAAGGAATTAGCAAAAAAGCAAGCAAAGTGAGCATCCAGAATAATTGTCCTAGTGTCGTTTTCTGCAATTTTAGGCAGACTCTTTTTTCAATGAGAGATGGAAGGCGAGCTAGTCAACAATTCCTGTCTCCCTTTAACACACACACACACACACGCACATATATATATATATATATATATATATATATATATGTGTGTGTGTTTATAAATATAATATATATATATATATATATATATATATATATATATAGAGAGAGAGAGAGAGAGAGAGAGAGAGAGAGAGAGAGAGAGAGAGAGATCTACCATCACACCAAGCATTTTGACCTCCTGGTACGAGTAAGCGCCAAGGGACATAGAGTACCTACGTCTTTAGCATGCGTAGTTCACTTTGGGGTTCTTGCATTCGTAGCACGTCGTTGGACGTATGGGAGGAGAGAGGGAGTTCGAAACCGTCAGTGTGGATGGCAGTCTTAGAGTCCACATGTTGTCGGTTGTTTCAACAACTTGGAGTGCACTCTGGCAGCCACGTCCCTACCAGGTGGTGGTAATACAGACTAGTTTCGTCCCTTCCCGTACCCGCCTCCCCGTGGGAAATTCACGACCGCATCATCCATCTGTCAGTGAAGATGGCCAGGTGCAGGAAGGGTATCGCACTGGGCAAGTTTTCCTCCAACCTCTGATTCATCGGCGGTATCGGCCACCTCCAGAACTTTTTCCGCCGTGAAAACACTTGTGGCACACTTTTGTTTTCTCAACAAAAATACAAGGAATGTCATTTGGTAAAATGGGGAAGGAAATCTTCTCCAACTGTTGGAGGAAAGATAGACCAGTGTGATAAACACCTTTGCCGTGGAGGGTTTTAGGATCAATTGAATCAGTAACTCTTTTGGTGTCGGGCTGTTCTGAGATTTTAGATAGGTCAAGGTTCCGTATCCTGAGCGTTTTCCTATTGCTCTTTTCCCCCCAGATCCGTTAAACCGTTTTTACTTAAACTCTTTGAACGCAAGTACGGTACGCGTAAAGAGACGATGTGTGCAAGTGGGAGCGAATGGATAGATATGTTTTGTAAACTTTCTAACAGACAGAAGCACAAATGTTCGGGTCAATTTGGGACAGTCGATCTGCCAGCTGCATATATTACAGAGCGGCTGTATATTGGTTTGGGTCGTCAAAAAAGAAAAAAAATATGTGAATGAATTTCTTCACTCAATTCACAGCGGACCGGTTCGAGAAGTGCATTATGTCGAGTCCCTCCTTACTCAGAGGTGGCATTGCTGCAAACCTAGCAACAGGGGCGAAGCGAGCGAGGAGGTCTGAGGGGGATTTCATAACCGCCGCAAGGCCCCGTGTGCCACAGCAGTGTGTGTGTGTATTCCTCTTCCATTGTTGCCCATTAGCGTCATCCAATATTACTTTCAAGGCCAAGGAGCGCTGCTTGTGTGTGTGTACGTGTGTGTGTTTATGTGTGTGTGCGTGCATACGTGTGTTTATGTGTGTGTGTGTGCGTGACTCACCACGGTCTTGGACCATGCGCTGGACTCGTGATCGGCAATTTTTACCCTCCCGTATAAGAGCTCAGTGCTCATATATGGCACGATCTATGGGTAATGCTGTGACCTTACACATGCACGCACACCCAGCTCCTTGCCAACCAGAGTTGGAATGCCGGTGTGTGTGCGTGTGTGTGTGTGTATGTGTGTGTGTGTATGAGTGTGTGTGTGTTAGCGTGCGTGTTTACACATAATGAGCAAATATTTTGATTGTGTAACCAACTAATTCCGGATCGAACTGGTGACCAGTACGAAAGGATAATCTACTGACTAAGTGTTTTGCCATTCAGCTAAATTTCGTAGCCATCAGGGCTTTGGTCAGTGCTCGCCAGACCCAGTGTGATAGGCCGGCCACAAGTCACAACCCCCCCCCCCCAGACACACACCTCCGGGGGTGAAAAGTGGCTTAGGCTAGAATTCCCCCTGAGGAAGTTAAGACTAGGCTGTTTAGCACCCCCTTAGGCCAAACTTCACCCCAAAGGCTGAGTTAATCTGAGATTAGAAGATTACGAAGTTTGACTACCTTTTGAAGTGTGAAGAATCCGTTTAGAAGTGTTATGTGGGAAAAAGTGCTAATTGGTAATTGTTTGAGTTCAGTACTTTGTTGTCATTGATATCGTTGAAAAAAATCAGATGATCATAAAAGGAAAAGTTTTGAATTTGTCTGATTTGGTTTGGGGAGCTACTGGATGTGTATGAATAATCGCAAATGTCTTGCATTTTCTTTATATTTTACATAGCTTTGGTGATGCACAAAACTGCTTGTGGATTATTATCGTACACTTTATACCATGCAAGGCAGCTGAAATATGGATTATCTTTGGAACACCAAGGAAGAAAAAATGCTATCCAATACATAGTGTCTGAGAGACGCCCACTTTCTAATAAGGAAAACTTGTTCGGTTTTCATGCTCTAACAGGATGTGACACAAGCTCTGTTTTCAATGACCGTGATGGAGAATTTGCACCAATTGATCAGTTTGTGTGCCTTCTGTATGGTTATTCTACATTATCAAATGTTAAGCAAACCAGTCTTCAGCTCTTTAAGAAGGCTAAGAAGACCTTGAGGTGGCGACCGCGACTAAGGATACATTGAAACCGTACATTTTACGTGTCAACTGCCAAGCAAAGATTTTGCTGAAAGTGGATCCGGAACGCATCCAGGTATCATCTCCACTGGGCACATCAGCTTGGATTTAAAAAAAAAAAAAAAAAAAAAAAAAAAAAAAAAAAAAATATGGTTCCTGTGTGGACAGCATTTCCTCCTATCCCAGATGCTTGTCTTCTGCTTGTGACCTGTGCATGGGGATTTAAATGCAGGACGACTTGATGCTCCTGCTACAGGAAAGGTCTGAAGTGCCCCCCCCCCTGCCTGTGGCTGTGGTGCAGCATCCTGCTGTACCCAGCCGCTCCAGAAGAAGCAAATGGCTCATTTGAACTTATATAGTTTATTCAGTCCATAAAGGCATAACATATTTGTATTTAATTAAATTACAAAAAAAATAGTACCCTGTTTATGACAAACGCAAATATTATTTCTTTTTTATGTATATCTTTGTGATAATTTGTGTTTAGAAGTATTACATGGCTTGCGTGCATCGCACTCCAAACAACATATAAACCTAAAGCCTAGAATTGCCAAGCATGCTTTAATTTCATTTAATAAGAAAACTACCTGTTTTATGCTGTTTGGCCTTGAAAATGACTTTGAAAATCAAAGTTAAGGGAGCATGCACCCACGCCCTTTTCTTCACTCTCTAACTAATTGAGTTGGCATTGGGGCCTGATATTAAGAAGTAATGCCCCCGAAAGTATTAAAAAATCATCTTTGGCTGGTCCACAAGTACCTCTTGCCCTGAGTTCTGCTCAGTCTCCACTCTGACACACACACACGCGCGCACACACACACACACACACACACACACACACACACACACACACACACACACACACACACACACACACACACACACACACACACACACACACATACACACACACACACACACACACACACACACACACACATACACACACACACACACACACACACACACACACACACACACACACACACACCTGCGCATCCACTCACCTGCCTCCACACGGAGACACACCCCCAGACACCTCCACCCCGGTACTCTTAGCCTCATCTCCATCCAGCAGAGGTGGACCGACAGTAACCCTCCTGGGAGTCTTAACGAGCTCGCCAGGTGCCTCTCGACCCCCGTCCCTGGCGGGTCAGGATACAAGCCAAGGCACATACCAGAGGACTGCTTACGTAAACTACGTATGCAGTCGTCGACGAGCCTTGAAATGCGTATCATCTCCGCACACAGTGATACATATACAAATGATGATGACTTGGATGACGAGGTACGACTTCCCCAAGAGGCGCTGTTGGGTTGTGCTGATGACACAGTGGAAATTAGGGATGCTCATTGGAGGCGTGGGGAATATTAAATATGCATACGTGCGCGCTCACACATACAGGCATGCACACACACACACACACACACACACACACACACACACACACACACACAGAAGAAGAATATTTTTTTTTTTTTTGGAGGAAGGAGATAGTTTGGGGTTAGAATATACAAACGTAGAAGTGAGGGAGGTGCTCAGTATCTTGGGATTGTTGGATTGAGGAAAGATTCAGACCTGATGGAACCTTAAACTGGATGCTGGAAGAATACTGGCCACAACTGACGAACAACATTCATAGTCTTATCGTGTGTTCACCAAAACAATGAAGAGTAACATCACATTGAAAGAGGACTACCGTAGTATCACTTAACAAAGGAGGGAAGGAGACACAGGCCGGTATAATTGACCAGAACAAGAGTGAAAAAATGTAAAAGGATTTGCAAAGACCGATAGTTCAGATATTTTGAAGAGCTGAATATTCTGACGGACAGTCAGTTCGGCCTTAGATCTGGAAAGTCGTTTGTGTCTTGAACTTATTAAGTTTTTGCTCGAGAGAGATCGATGCGCACCAAGAGAGGGAGGGCTGGATGCGCACTCGTATCACAATCTAGCGAAGATATAGTATTTAACAGTCGCCTTATGTGGAAACTGAAGAATAGTGGGGAACTAAGAGGTAAAACTTTTATAAGAGGGCATGAGAATAATCTAAACATGACAATTATAAAATAAGGATATATCAAAAGTTGGAACCATACGTTAATTTGTAGCTAAGTATGATACATTGAAGAGTGGGGAACGGGGTCTCACGAGCGTTGACCCTTTATTGCGCACCACAAATAGGTAAACACACACAATCACAATCCTGCCCTCAGCTTCGCTCTTTAGAGTTGAGAAAGTACTTCAGATAATATTTCTGGATCTTGCGTAGCTGTGGGAAACTTTCTTTGGGATATTTATCGGATTTTTGTTTTCTTTTCTCTGCCGATTAGAGTTATGTCTTTTTTTTTATGCCCATGACAAGATTAGAGATCTTCTCAGACTTGCGTGCTTTCCCGCACCAGGTGAATAGAGATCTTGTTGGCTTAATTTTCCTTTATATTTTCGCCTATCAGTGCATCTCCAGGAATCTTTTTATCGTGTATTTATTTATCCATTTATTCGTTTGTTTATGAGTGAGAGAGTTGTTTAGAGTTTCCTCGGCTGATTGAGATCTTCTCTCTCTGGTTAATTTCGTATTTCTCCTTTGCAAGTGCAAATCTAGCCTTTCTGTTAGAGAATAGCCCACTGGCACTTTTCTTTCTACAGTGACATCGAACAGTCACGCCTTCGTGACGTGTGTGAAATGCATCCGAAACGTGTATAGCAGTGAACATGTGCATGGCGAGTCTAATCGAACGCACACGCAGCCAAAGAAAGAGCGCACTAACCAACGGAATGCTTGAAGTCAAACCTTTGTATTCGTCCATCTCATAACAAGTGGTTGGACGCGAGTCCAACCTTACCTGATAGAGATATTCCCACCAATCACGTACAAGGATCTACGCCATGCCCAGAATGAGGAACTCTCATTGGCAGACCCTACGCCATTTTTTCAAATAATTTACTTCAGATAACTTTGAACGACTCGTGATCTTTCTAAAAATGCATATTTTATGGTCTTTGCTCCTACACACACACACACACACACACACACACACACACACACACACACACACACACACACACACACACACACACACAAACTATCGAGCACTAGGCAGATGTTTGTGATCCACATAAAACGATAAATGAAGGGTTGACTCGCTGAGAGATTATATTATCATTATTTCTTAATGTAATCGGGATGGCTCATCTCAAAGCGTCTCTTGTGATTGTATCTTCTCTGTTAGAGCATAGATAACTTCAGTATTCCATCAGGGCGAAAAATGTAGATAACAGGTAAATGGTGAGAAGATATTTTGGGCGTAAAAAATCGACCCATGTTTACATTACAGCGGTAGTCAATCGACTGTTTTGTTATTGTCACAATGATGACGGGTTTCACCCACGTGACTTTATCGCGTGACTTGTCATTAGTCTATCTTTCCCCGCATCGTTAGTGTTTACATTATTTATTTTTAGCTTAACGTAGTGGCCACAGCCTAAGTATGAGAACAACAGGTGTTTCATCGTGACTGAGACTAGTGAGAGGTAACAGGATGCTAGAAAACCAGGTTGTTAGGTGTAGAAAAAGAAAGTACCATACCCAGGCATCCACTGACGAAGGTATGGGAGATGGTTCACGTAGGGATTTTGTTCTGTACACAAACCACCCCGACTGAAGTAATGGCTTAAAAAAAAAAAAAAAAAAACTGGGCGCGAAATTGGAGTTTCAGGGGTACCGCATAAGGACTATAGACCAGTTTATGGAAAAATAAGATGGGTAGGACTGTCAAGATGGCGGTGCTCTCACCAATACATTATGTAGGACACGTTACTATGTTATGTTTTCATTAACCTTGGCATTACCAAAGGTGTGACACAGGTTGATAGCCTCTCCCTGTACTCGCGCGAAACGCCCAATATGGCCGACCCCACAGCGGGCACGTGACCTGTGACGTCACATGAAACCCGTAAATACAATCCATGAAATTTCTTTTTCTATTTTAAGATAATTATATACTATTGAATAACTTATCTCTTATTAGTGAATAAGTTTTATATGTTTTTAAATATGTTGTAAGTATGAATACTGTTCATATCTATCTTCAGTTTTTCTCCCTCGGATCTGTTGCTGTCAAGGCAAGGACTACAACGGTATTAGATTGGGCGTCCCTAGGCTTGGATTCCACCCCAAATCCTCCAACCTTGGACGAAATCCAACTGAGTCGTTGGAATCCAGCCTATCTGTTGATTATAAGTAACCGTGCCTTACGCAGGACACTAGTCGACCGGGTCCTAGGCTCGTCAGCCATAGGATCCATTAACTATGTAAATGCACACACTGTACCGTCATCGGTTCATTTGTTGACTACCAAGTGGTTGGTAGAGGAGAGGCGTCGCCCCCTTTTTGCAAGTCACCGTGGAGCTCGGATCGGTGACCGGGATCCAGACGGCTATTGTATCCAAACACACCATTAACAAATTCTCCTTACCGAGCAGCACGACCTGCAAGGGTTATTGTGTTCTCCTCGACATTCCTCGGCACCGAAGGAGTGTGCGTATGTGAATGTATGTGTATGTATGTGCATGTGTGTGTGTGGCTGCGAGTGCATGTATGTATACATGTGGCACGACAGGTGGAAGATCATCACTTCACGGGTATATTATATCTTTCTTTTCCTCGTTAACGACAAGACCTAGGCTTCCGCAGATACTTGCGACTTGCTAGGTAAGACCACCCGATCGCGCGGGATCGGTTTTTGTGTGAGGGGAAGAATGTCTGTAAGAAAATGAAGAGATAGTAGTGTATAAAAGAGGCCTTTTGCCACCGGGCGATTAGGGATGTTTGTTTCGTGGCGTCGTGGCTGTGGAGGGGTGGGGGGCAGGAGACTTGGGGTTGGAGACTGGGATTAATGTAACCGTTAGGTTACGTAGGGATATCTATTCTTCTTATCCTCATCCAACAAAGTTATAAAATGAGTAGGAGGCTTAGTTTTAGGGAAAGATAGAGAAATTTGAAATAATTTTAGTGGTAGGTAAACTGAAATGAGAAGATGTAGTAGGAGAGAAAGTTGGAAATGAAAATAATTTCAGTAGAAGAAAATTTTTATGTAGTTGTTTGTGCACGTAGTTGTGTTAGTTTTGTTTGCGGTATGGTGTGTGTATTCTACAAGTAAAGGGTTGATGCCTCCAACGTGTATGATTATAGACTGGCAATTAATGGGCCATATACATTATTATTATTATTGTTATTGGATTATCATCATTACTGTACTGTCATTATTATTGTTATCACCAGTCAAAGCTAGTGAAGGGAAACATCATTGATAAGCGTGGCTATACACGACTTATCGTGTACACCGCACGTGGGAGGGGCGCAGCTGACAGATAGTCTGTACGGTGTGGTCTAGGTGTAATGTGTTGTATTAGGTGTTTGTGTCTGTCGTACATTTTTTCTCGTGAAGTTTGTGTTGGTTGAGTGGACGGATGTTGGAAACTCGGTGTAGGGACTCAGCGGTTCTGAAGTCGCTCCATCACGAACCCGTGATGAACTTGACAGCGGCATTCTGAACCCTCTGATGGTCGTAGTTGTTAGTGGGACATGTCAGTTGGCTTAGTCCCGGGGACTGGCACAGAATTGGTCTGACATGGGCTAGGTACAATCGACGTTTGGTGGACAGTGTTGTAGTTTTGAAGCGTCTTAGCCTTCCCAACACAGCCCCCTCGTTCCCTGTTTGCGGAAGTGTGGGGTCCAGGTAAGGCCACTATCCAGTGTGCTACCCAGCACACAGGCATGGTCTTTCACTGGGACGTTTGTGTTGTTTATTTTAAGAGGAGGGTTCGTGATTGTTCTGTTGGTTCGCTTGCAGCAGAAGTATACAGCTTTGCATTTCGACGCGTTGGTCTTAATGCGCCACTGTTGCCCCCACGCGTGTGCCCCGTCTAAGGTATTTTGCACTACGTGTAACGCTCCCTGCAGCATTTTGTGTCTGCTAATGTGATTAGTGTCGTCCTCATACGAAAGTGTTAGAGCTCGATACTGTGCAAGCAGCTGACTGCATCACGTAAATCAGGTGGTGAGTGCGTAACCAGTACGCAGACATCCGCATACTGGAGTTCAAAGATGTCGACTGAAGAGACCTTCGTTCTTACGACGTAGGTTTAACAGATTTCTATCTAACCTACATGTGAGCCCCCCTTCATCGCGACGGAATCTCTGACAGAAAAGTCAGGTAGCCGCAATGGGGTACACGCTGAAAATAACAGGAGCGATCGCACTGCCTTGCTTTACTCCCATCTCAACTCTATGAATCCGTTTCCTTCCTGCCACCATCTACAACAGTGGCCATCATGCCTGTATGGAAGGCTTGAGCTATGACGGTATATTGTCGTGGGCGCCACATGACACGCCAAAACATGCCACGGTTAACCGTGTCGAAGGCCTTCGTAAGGTCAATGAAGGCCATGCACAGATCGCGATGCTGCTCTCGGCATTTCTCTTGCAGCTGCCGTGCGACGAAAATACACACACACACACACACACACACACTCTCTCTCTCTCTCTCTCTCTCTCTCTCTCTCTCTCTCTCTCTCTCTCTCTCTCTCTCTCTCTCACGCATTCACTCGTGTGGGACCCTCCGAGGATACCCTGGACCAAGATCTAAGAATATAAGGTCTAACCACTTCCGACCGAATTTCGAGGGAGTTGGCGCAGCGGGCCCGTGAACGTCACCTGGCTGTTCAAAGTGGGGTTAGCGGGTCCTATAGCTGTCAGTTGAAGCTGGTCCGTCGTTCGAAAATGACGTCGCCTTCGCTCGCACTGCTCCACGCAATTAGTTATATTCTGACAAATATTATATAAAATATATATATAAATATATATAGAATATTATAGTTCCTGTCTATATATATGAATATATAATATATATGATATATAATATATATATATAATATATAAAATATTATAGTTCCTGTCTTCCTTGGCGTTTCACAGTTTTCTTCAGTGTATCACAAAGAGAAAATGGACTCAGCCAAATGACGTCAGAAGCTGCGCAGAAGAATGTAAACGGTCTGACCTGTATATTTAGACCTTGCCCTGGATCTTAGTCCAGGCGTCGCCGGCCGGGGGATCCCTCGATCCCGGCCCACGTGTCGAGGGACCCCGAGATGCTTTTTGTGGAAGCCTCCCCCGATTTGCGTCGATTTTTCCTCCTGACGGCGATCAGAAGAGACCGGAGGGCACTCCGGACACTCGCACAAGTGCTGCTGGCCGAAGTGCCCCGTTTCTGTGGCCCCCGTCCACGAACAGGTCCGCCGGGCCTTGTAGGCCCTCCGAGGACCGACGAGTGTGTCTCGGCGGAAGGCTTCGTTTGGAGAGCGGGCGAGCTCTCCGAGCACTTGCGCCAGAGTGTCGCCGGCCGGATTGCCCCTCTTCTGCCCGCGCTTTCACGCCGACGAGAAGAGCCCTTTGTGACGGTCATCGTGAAGATCTTGTCCCTCGGCGCCGCAGGCGTGGGGAGCTTGAGATGCCAGGACAAATTTAGATTTAAGAAGGAAATGGGCAAGAATTGGTTTACAAATAGGGTGGGGACAACGAATGGAACAGACTTAGTAACAGTAGTTTTAAGAAACGATTAAATTAATTTATGGTCGGAGATGACAGGTGATAATGGACATGGAACTGCCTAGTGTAGGCCTCATGGTCTCTTGCAGTCTCCTTCATTCTTATGTTTTTATGATGCCCCCGCCGTCGTCCTCCGTCCAGATGTGTGTGTGTGTGTGTGTGTGCGCGTGTATATATATATATATATATATATATATAGATAGATAGATATGCCGAGCGTTTGATTCGTTCTCGTCAGAGTCCAGAGGACGTTCAGAGGAAATACCATCAACACCTTTCATGAAAGTGCTTAAAGTCGTCTGGCGGTAGCCATAGAATCCATACAAGTCTCCGTTGAAGGGTTAAGAGTAAGTGGTAGAAGAGGGGTTGAGGTTAGGGGAAAGAGGATTACGAAAGGATGCAAGAGTAATGACGGAAGCAACACGTGCCGGTTGGTCTCTATGTAGAGGCGCGTTTTAGCTGGACGAAGGACTTTCACCGCTCGTTTTATCTGAATACAGAGGGACACTTATCCAGCCCCGGTGCCTGGTCTCGGCTAAGCCTCGTGGCAACAACCATTGTCCCCACGCCTAACCCACTCACCCGATAACGGTTTTAGGTTGCTAACTAGTTTACACCGGTGGGGAACGTCTTGGGGAACGCGGTTACCACATCCTACCGGTTTTGGTGTTTGTAGTGGGTGCAGTGCAGTATCTTGGCCAGAACTGGCCCGCTTAGTCAAGGGGAATTTTGCCACGGGCGTTGATTAGTTTGGGAATTTCCTGAATATTACGCAAACATAGCATTTGTTGCTGCTTTTTTTTCTATGCAGATCTTGGAGTATGACGTACTTTCTTGTAGTGTATTTTGTCGTCGATAAAACGCCTCTAATTCTTGAGAACAATATCTCGCCGAAGAAGAGAAATTGGGGTAACAATGTCGGGACAGAAGTTAAGTGGTCAGTATTTTCTTTGTGAGGATATAAACCTCCATTCTCAATGTAGGTTTAAAGATAAGCGTAAAGCCAAAGTAATGTTCAGCTCGTAAAGTTCCGTGTTACAAGCCTCCAGTCTCAAAGTAGGTTTAAAGATAAGCGTAAATCCAAAGTAATGTTCAACTCGTAAAGTTCCGTGTAAAGAATGCTAAAACCAGATGAAGGCAATGAGAAAAAAAACACATCACGATAGGTTTGGTAAATATGGAAATTTTGTAAGAGGTTCCACCACTCTGGAATGTAAAAGTTACAATCAGTATATCACCGCAGCTATCACCTCAGACTGTAAAACTTTGAAACTGACGAAGGCTATGAAGAAAATGCTAAACAGTGCACAGAGAATAATGGAGAGACATGTGCCGGGAATACCAATGACTAGCAGGAAGAGAGGAAGTTGAGTAAAGTGGTTATCATACTGGTCTGTTCCCCACTGCCCCCCAACATCCTACCTCCGACCTCCATTTGCAGAACTAGAATATGACTTCGCCTAAAGAAATCTAGATTTCTCTCAGAACATTTCAGCATCATGTCTAACATTCGAATAGGTTTATAATCTCATAGTTCACCATTTGGCTTTGCTATATATGACGGAAAGATCATTTGATATTTGGAGATTTGGAAAATTTAATATTGTAATCGACTTTGTTTTTACTCAAACGAACTCTCATCGGTCGGCGCTGGTGAAGCCCGTGGAAGCTGCCCAGTGTGATACCCTTCAGGTACCAGATTGGAATGAGCGATACTGAGTAGGCGATAACGGAACGGAACTAAAATTGGCCAAGCCAAGTCGCCACAAGGGAGATGGAGATCGTTGGCTGCGCTACTTGAGATGTGGAGCGTGGAAGAGAGGAAGACCAGACCGAAGGTGGAGAGACATGAAAGAAAAGTTGGCAGGAGGGACGTGGCAGAGGTTGACGCAGGGTAACTGGTTGGGAGAGGCCTTTGTTGAGCAGTGGACTCTTGAGTGGGTGGCCGATTGATATTGATTGAATGAGCACTTGCATCCTGTCGTCAACTGTGCACCGGGGTGATGCAGCCTCGTCGCACCGTACGTACCTGCAGCATCACCATAGGTGAAGCGCTAACGATGTTCGGGTTTGCACCTAGACCGGCCGGCTGGCTCTGCCCAGCCATTCAAGAAGATTGCATAAGAGCACAAGAATGGGGAGGAGACTGCAAGAGACCATAAGCCCTACACTAGACAGTTCCATGTCCATTACCACGTATCATCCCCACCCCTAAAGTTATCTAACCTTTTAAAACAATAGTTTTAACGCTCACTACTACATGGTTACGAAGTCTATTCCATTTGTCAACCACTGTATTGGTAAATCAGTTCTTGTCTATTTCCTTCTTAAATCTAGAGTCGAGATAACAGAAGAACATGAACACCTTCGTTACCGGGACAAAACCAAGGTCCGAAAAAGGTATATTGATTTTGTAAAGAAAACGAAGATCCCAACGTTGTGATGCATGCGGTGTCCAAAATGTGAGAGCGAAGTCACATTGCTCCTGACAGAATCAATGATTACATAAAGTCGGTCAGTTAATTGTCACATCTCATGACCTTTTGTCTTGAGTTTTCTCTCTGAAGTAAATCACCCTGCTATCATTTAAACTTTGTGCAATACCTATGCACTTGATTTTTTATTTAAACTGTATATTATTAGTTCAGTTCACTGATGACGTCATGTCGCAGCTGCTCTATCTGACAATCTTCGATGCAAGAAGTTTCTCATGTGTCGACCGAAATTGTTGGGAATATATTATTGTTTGCTCTCTTTTTAAGTATTGGGGGAACCTTTTCATATACTAAGAAAATTGGGAATGGAGAGGTAAAATAAAAGAATATTGAAGTGTGAGTTGTAAGTCATAAGAACATAAGAATGAAGGAGACTGCAAGAGACCATAGGGCCTACACTAGGCAGCTCCGTATCCATCACCACCTGTCATCCCCATCCATAAAGTTGTCTAATCGTTTCTTAAAACAACTGATAGTTTCAGCACTTACTACATGGTTACTAAGTCTATTCCATTCGTTAGCCACCCTATTAGTAAACCAATTCTTGCCCATTTCCTTCTTAAATCTTAATTTGTCCAGTTTAAATCCATTACTGCGAGTCCTGCCCTGTTGTTTTAATATGATGACCTTGTTTGCATCACCTTTGTCAGAGTGAATAAGTGTAAAATGAAGTGAAGTCATTTTTACTTAAAAGGTCGTTTTTGCCTCTGTGTGCAATTCCAGCTGTTATATAAATTCAAAGACTCAATTTTTACCATCAACAAAAAAGCAGACAAATATTCTCAGTTTCACATAATTTTAACAGAAAACTTAACGCCTATAGCAAATGTATTGAACAGCGGAATACACCAACTTCTGACATAATATCTTTAATGTGGTCATCACTATAAAGGAGGTAATCACGAGATAACTAGAACCTTATCTGGTGTGACGACTGTATTCTATTTAAATTTATGTTTTAACCCTCGTGTAGATGAACATGAATGTTGTTT
>NC_134794.1:72500-112500 GCF_046742065.1 Oratosquilla oratoria | reverse complement strand
GAAACTAACGAAGCAGAGCGCTTTTGTATATTACATCCAGTGAAAATGTACCTTTTCACTGGACGTAATATACGAAAGTGCTCTGCTTCGTTAGTTTCTTTTTCTAAGTGGTCTACATTCCATAAATGAACTACGCACCCGTGTTCTTATTAGCATATATATATATATATATATATATATATATATATATATATATATATATACATACATACATACATACATACATACTAGAGAGAAATGCAGTAACGCGTTTGTAAATCGCACAGAGAACCCACAGTCAGAGTAAAAGGAAAACTTGGTAGAACTTTAACTTGTATAATTCGGCTGCTAGCTCTAGCCCTCTCCAGGAAAGTGCAAGATAGGGGGAATTAACAGGAACTCGAGCAGCCTACATGACGGGCCGGATGATCTTAATCTTGGAAAACTCGCGGAGTCAAGCCTGGGGTCAGGAGGCAGATAACTACTGACAAGTAGAGTCACCGCTGAACGTGAAATAATCTCCGGGTACCATTGTCCTTTAGAGATGTGAAAATTAGGACATTCTTCATTCTGACCAGACCCCATGTTTTATCCCGCATCACACTCCCGTTACTTTTTCTTGATTGAGGCCATCCGACCCGTCATGTAGGCTGTCCGAGTTCCTGTTGATCCTCCCCTCCTTGTGACAGAGATGTATATATATCTGATCACTTTGCCTACCTTGTACTTTCCCAAGCTTTTCTTTCACTCCGACTATGGGTTCTCTGTGTGATGTATACATATGTATATGCAGGTTTGATATCAAAGCATTACAGAGCCGAAAAAATTATATGGAGACGACGAATAGTAGATTACCAATTACGCTTTCGTGTGTATAAACTGTAAAGTAAAAATTGTCTGTGACAGGCCTACCAACTGTTCTGTGTTAGCAGGATATACGAAAAAGAAATCTGCGTTGGCTCTATGATAAGAATGTTAATTCCCTTGTGACAAAGGAACCAACTGTCTCGGACGAGCAGCGTAGACAAAGCTGGGGACTGGAACAAGGGTGTCAACTGTCTTAGGTTTACTCAATAAGCAAAAACCGACTCGTGAGTAACAGGTTTGTTAAATGTCTGAAATCAACTGCTTCCGAACCAATAGACTAACGCGTTGGCAAAAGTCACTCAACTCGTTTTAATTTTTTGTCTAATAGGCCATGTTCACTTTAGCGGTTTCATCCACGCGGAAACCGCGGCGGTACCGCATAGTCTAGGAAAAAATGCACGGTTGTGTGTGACTGACTCCATTGACCTGTAATTTAACCGCCGTGGTCGAAACCGCAAGTGTGAACAGTGTCTTACACCTTTCACTTATTTTTATTCTGTCTAACGCAAAACAGTGTTATTGAATCGAGACATCGAGACACGGAGAAGGGGGGGGGGCATTACTGTCATGATGTTTTGACACATTTTATTCGCAAATTTTTGAAAAAAAAATAGATAATGAGAAAGAGGAGAGTAGTTGTGTGAAAACTGGCAAGGCTCTATTGTGACAGCTTTCTAGCTTGAGTGTCTACACTCATATGCATCCCCTTATCCGACTCTCAAGAGGTTATCACACGGGGCAGCTTCCACGGGCTTCACCAGCGCCGACGACCGTTGAGAGTTCATGTGAGTTAAAACGACTTCGATTATGATATCTTATTTTTCAAATCTCCAAATGATCTTTCCGTCGTGTATAGCAAAGCTGAATGATGAACTAAGAGATTCTAAGCCTATACGAATGTTAGACATACTGTTGAAATGTTTTTAGAGAAGTCTAGATTTCTGTAAGCGAAGTCATATTCTAGTTATTCAAACGGAGGTTGGAGGTAGGACGTCGGAGGAAAAATAGCCCAGTGTGATAAGCTCTTGCAACTCGGTATGCAAGAGGTCTTGTGCCCAGAGGCTCTCGGTTCCATTTTGGTAACAGTTTGTTATCTTTGATCATCAGTGGGCAATTAGGGTCTCCCATTGACAAAACAGAACACGTTGGTCGACCTCCCAGAGAGCCTGGGAGACCGCGGATCCTAGATGCAGGATCTAGGTTTCCTAATTTGTTGAGAAAAGTAGATTTAGTAGAATTGAATAAATCGCAACTACACGCACCCGGGTTGGATGCTAACGACGACATTTGTCACAGGCTGTCTTAACAACCAGGGGAAAGGTGACCTCCCTCCCCCTTCCCCGCCGCTGTAGTCTTCAGACTAGCTCTTCACTTTTTCCTCATCTCTTTCCTTTTCTTCATTAAGCCTTTTCTGTCTTTTTCTTCTTCATCTGGTCTCTGGTCTTCTTTCTTCTTGTTTTTCCTTGTTTTGTTTTCGTTCTTCTCGTCTTTTTTTCATTACTTCTTCGAATAACCCTTTCAAGATTATACACGTGTTGTACATTTATTTTTCTGGTCGCATCTAAGCGAATTCTTTCAACTAGAAGAGAGGTCTCTTCCTCTGGTGCCGACATAGGATGAGCGAAAGTGCAGCGTCGACAGGTTATTTATTAGGGCGACTTGACGTCATCAATAGATAACGAGAGAGAAACACACAGTGAACACTAAACCAGTTCTTGAACCACTCCAGCGTCCTCTGTAGTAGTAGTAGCAGTAGTAGTAGTAGTAATAACTATTGTTCCTTACCCTAAGTCAAATAAATTGATAGACAAATAAGTAAATGAATGAACAAATTAATGAATATATAGATCGATAAATAAATGAATAAATAGATAAATATAAATACATAAGTAAATAAATAGACAAATAAGTAAATAGGTAAATTAATGAATAAGTAAATAAATAAATAAATTAGTAAATAGATGAATCGATGAATAAATATATAAGTAGATAGATAAACAAGTTTCTAAGTGAATCAATAAATTAATACAAAAAATTGCCCAAAGTTACTTAAATGAAAATGAAAATTGTGTACTAATTCATATTATAAACGATAAAGAAAATTAAATTGACCTGAATTATAGGATGTATGAAAAATATGTTTCTGGTCCTTTTCGTTGTTACAAACAGTTCAGTAGATAAATGAAAGATAATGAATAAATAATGATAAGTAAACAAATAAATTAATAAATAATGATAAATAGATGCATAATAAGTAAATTAATATAGAAATAAAAATTAATTAACAAAATAAATAAATAGAACAAATGAACAAATAGATGAATACGAAGTACTTACAAGGAAGATAAAAAGAATTGTTTCAGTTTTTTTTCATTGTTGTCGTTTGTTTGAATAAACAACTTCGACTTGCACCCTCTCCCCCTCCTCTCTCTCACACACACACACACACACACACGCGCGCTCACAATAACAGGCGAACCACTGCAATCTGGACTCGACATCAGTTAATTCCATCACGCCTTTCGAATCTTGTTCTTGAAGTTCGCGCTCCCCCCCCCTTCCCCGGGCACCATGGAACCTACTTGATTGAATTATTTATGGAATACCTCCATAATCAAGGCACCCCAGTTAGGATCCACATAGCCCCCTACCACCATTATTGATGGATTTATCGGGAGATAGAGAGGAGGCGAGACGGGTAATGAAAGGGTAAGGTGTTGGATCCCGCCCCGAAAGACACTCATCTTTCCGAGCCCATATCCAGTAGCACTATTTGTTTTTATAATGCCCAAGATCGGCGGTTGTTTCGTACCCGGGATAAACACACCCTGTCGCGAGATCCCTCGTTGTGTATTCTAGAAAGACCTAACGTCGAAGGAGAACCGGTTTTGCTGAGGTGGATGTTGACAGGTAACATCACTTGAGGAGGTCTTCTCGCTGATGCACAATCGGTGTCGTGTCCTGCGGGGGCTTTGTATGTATGTGGTCGCTTGGGGAGGACGTCATGAATCGCGTCCAGGAGCCAGGCGAGGGGCATTAGTGGGGGAGAGGGAAGTCATGGCTGCATTCAAATATCGTACGTTTCTCGTCATTTCCTCAGCAGATTCTATTTATATCTCTATCCTCTTCCCGTTCTCCAAGGGCATCCCTTCTTAATACAAAACTTAACTCCTTTGGCCTAGAAATAATGTTTGTTATGTCTGTTCTAACTGGACCAGTCTACATTCATTTCTAACCCTGATCATCCTGAGATGGGTGACAGTTAGCCCGGGACAGTTGGCAACCCTTTCTCAAACGCTCCTTTGAGAGTCCAGAAGAGTTGGCACTCCTGTTGCTGACAGTCTTTTGTTTGGTGCTGTCTGCAAACCCGCCAGCGTTTGTTATTCTGTTTTAATTCCATTTTGCGGTTTTGTTTCCCCATAAAGTTTAGTGTCTGGAAGAGAGGAATTTGCTCAGCAGTAGACTGCGAATGGCTAACTGAGCCTCACAAAAATCCGAGAAGGACCACATCCGAGTAACCGTAAAGGTGGCGGCACACTTGACCACCATGCTACTTGCTTTTGCTACTTTGAGTAGAAACGGCTTCGGTTACAATGATCTAGGCTTCCGTAAAGACATCTCAAGAATGTGACGAACATTCGTATTCTAGGTTTAATTTCTCTTAGTTCATCATTTTCAGCCTCTCATTCTATGACGAAAGAGTAATTTGACATTTGGAAATACAAAGGTTCGTAACCGAAGTCGTTTCTACTCAAACGAAGTAGCAAAAGCAAGTAGCATGCTAGCGAGAAAAGCTTAGTGTGCTGCCACCAACTTTACACACTAGAATCCTCTTGGTGCGCAGATTACCTTTTGCGTGCTGATTTATTCCCGACAACCATTGCCAGACAATTCCATTCGTTTGAAAGTTCCCTATATCCATCTATCTGCAAAGAAATCACAAAACACACGTGATGAACTATTTTTGCAGAAACCACCGGGAAATTGAAAAAAAATATATATACCGAACGTTTTCGTCTATTAGAAAAAAAATCCATCTATCTGTATACCAAGGTCTTTTTCCCCTTTATATAGTAGGTATCCAAGTCAAAGGCACGTACCTCCCCCCCCCCCTCCCCGCATCTCATCTTAGCTCCTCACGGATGAAAGAGTTTGAGAGTTCCCACTCTTCTTGATAAACCCTTTGAGTGAGAAGACTGACATGTATGCTTTTGGCCTGGCTGTCTCTAGACGATTTGATGCGGGCAAGGAAGGGAGAATTTCACTTGACCCACCTTGGGAGAGGTTTCCTTAGGCTGAATAAAATCACCCGGCGACGGCCAGAACAAGTGTAGAAGTGAATAACGGTGAAAGTTGTTGAATCCTTCGATTTCGTAACCTCACACATACACACACACACACACACACACACACACACACATACAACAGGGCAGTACTCCCAGTAATGGATTTAAATTGGACAATTTTATGTTTAAGAGGGAAAAAGGCAAGAACTGGTGGTCATATCAATAGTGGTCAACGATTGGTATAGACAGACTGTCAGCAACAGGAGTGCCAACTCTTCTGGACTCTCAAAGGAGCGTTTGAGAAAGGGTTGCCAACTGTCCCGGGCTAACTGTCACCCATCTCAGGATGATCAGGGTTAGAAATGAATGTAGACTGGTCCAGTTAGAACAGACATAACAAACATTATTTCTAGGCCAAAGGAGTTAAGTTTTGTATTAAGAAGGGATGCCCTTGGAGATATTGGTATAGATTTAGTAACCATGTAGTAGCGAGCGCTGAAACTATCGGTTGTTTTAAGAAACGATTAGACAACTTTTATGGATGGGGATGACAGGTGGTTATGGACATGGAACTGCCTAATGTAGGTCTTATGGTCTCTTGCAATCTTCTTCATTTTCATGTTCTTATACATACATATATATGTGTGTGTGTGTGTGTGTGTGTGTGTATGTATGTATGTATGTATATTTGGGCTAAGGGCAGTCGATTTTTTGCAGGTGAGGGATAAAGGCATTGTGGGGCGGGGGTTGTAGGGGAGGTAGTGAGGAGCCTACGCCAGGAGGCACTGATTAGCTTCGGCCGACGCCGTCACCTTTGCCCTATGATGTGCTATGGGGACTGTTGGGACAGGTGACAACAATCACTGCTGGGAATCGGAGAGAAGTGCGGGAATCGAACCCTCAATGAAGCGAATGCGAGACCAGCACGCTTCCGATGACGCCACCAGAAGGATGGAGGTGGAATGTGGGCTACTACCCGCACACCTGCAGACCATTACAACTCCCCCCTTCCCCACCAGCCTCACCAAGGCTTTCGTTTTCGAGATGCGTTAAACCAATCTGTTTGAAATATCGTGACAGCTCCTCGTAAGCGCCAGTTCGGCTCCTTTGAAGTCCCGTCTTCATTTCTTAAGACCATAAGGAGACTGCAAGATACCATAAGGCCTACACTTGGCAGTTCCATGTCCATGACCACCTATCACCCTATCCATGAAGTCATCTCGTCTTCTCTTACAACAACCAATACTTTCAGCGCTCACTGCATGGGTACTAAGTCTATTCCAGTCGTTAAGTACTCTTGCTTAGACCGAGCCGTTTTGATTCTTTATCCAACGTTTCTTTGGTTACATAAGATAATCGACACAACTCACTGGATTGTAGAACGTAGTTGAGTCTGATGGTAGGATTTTTCCCCCCATAGTCGACAGATGTATCAAATATTTGATCACATGTGATTGCAACATAAGTTGAATACACACATGTTCATTTAGACATGTAGATTTAACTTCAGTCGCGGTCTAGAGGGTATTATTAACTGTTATCCCTACATTTTCCGCCATTCATAATTTTAGCGTTTTTACTAGTGTATATGTCCTTTAAAACCTGACTCGTCCGCAGCTGTTTTTCCACTGTTCCCCCTTACATCGATTTTCAAATTACGTTTTCATGTGGCTTCAGTTACGAACAAAATTTTCTGACTCTTGTAACTTGTAAAAACCAAAATAGTGCACTATAACACGCTATTTTACTTATGGGTGAATCGCTTCCTTCAGTGGGAACGAGGGGTGATCGATTACAAAAATGTAAACATAGCGCTTGGCTTTGCTAACTGGCGCTCTTCTTCTTCTTCAATGCCTGTGAAGCTCTATCTCCCTATGGACACTGCAGAGGGCCACACAGCGCCAGGTCAGCACTGCCCTCCTACGACAGATCAATTATGAAGTTTCTGAGAGATGCAGTTCATGTAGCTTTGCCTTCCTTGTGGATCATTAAGCAGCCCTGCGATAGCTATTCATGGATTTGAATGCCAACCGGATGCCGAACAATTCGAAAGATGAAAGTATCTGCCTACTTCCCGGGTCAGAAACAATGTAGCAAGTCACAGCACACCCACAGCAGAGGCCGAGAGCCGAGGCTGGTTTACCCACACCGCTTCACTCACTGGGGACTTTCCTTCCTCGGCCATTCACGAGAAGTAGAGGGGACCAGGAGAAATTCCTTTGAGCTTCGTCAATTTATCATACATTCCCAACAATTCTCCACTCACACGTATCTCTTGCTTTCCCTATTCCCTTTTTACAGAAGGCCACCTTTACCCCATCTTGGTCTTCCCCTGATGTTCACTCGATCCATTCCTCCGGACACTTTTCGCTAGCCATTCTTCACTCGATTTTTTTTCCCCGAAAGCACATGCTATCTCAATATTCTTTCATTAACTCTGTCTAACAGCTCCCTTTTCTCCATCGCTCTCTGACTCACCTCCTCATTTCTCACCTTATCCATCCTTATAACCAGCACACTTCTGAAGCACTTCATCTCAAACGCATTTAAGTTCTTCCTGTCTGCCCCCTTGACACATTTCATCCCCCCCCCCGACACATTTACTTGCTTCCCTCATTCTTCAGTCACCTTCACTCATCCATCTCCTGTTATATGTAACCCTAAATACCTAAAACAGTCCACTTCCTCTAGCCTCTCTCCTTTAAGGCGTACCTCCAGTTCACTGCAACCGCAACTCTCACCTCTCATACATATGACAACTTTGCCTTTACCCATATTGACTTTCAGCCTTTTCCTGTCACATACTCTCCTGAACTCCACCACTAACGGCCTTAGACCTCTTTTGACCCAGCCTCAAGCGTAGTTTCACCAGAAAACAACTGGCTCACCTTCCACCATTCTCACTGACCAGCTCCAATCCCCTACTGAAACCACTCACTCTCACCATTTCCAATCCTAACACAAGGTCTACCACTCACGTAAAAAAAATACTGCGCTTAACAGCTTTCCCCATATTCCATACATCTGCAGTGCCCCCCCCCCACAATGCCATTCTATCGATCCTGTCATAAACCATCAACAGATTCATAAAAGCTCAAAAGGCATCCTTACCTTTTACCAAACACTTCTTACATATTCCTTACTACAAAAGTTTGATTGACGCATCCTGTCTTCTAAACCCACACTGTTCTCCTCAAATCACTCCCTCTGTTCTCTCGCTAGTCCTCTCAATTATGATTCCCCTCATATGCTTTTCTGGCTGCACTTTACAGATTGATCCCTCGAGAAATGTTTCAGTGGTTGTAGGTCCCTTTTCCTTTGTAAAACGGAACAGTAGGAGCACTCCTCCAGTCCTCTGCCACATTCCCCTTTCTTAGGCGCGCGCGCGCACACACACACATACACATAATACACATAGAGACAAAGCGAAACCGGTCAGGAATAAACTCGGAACTAGACCCGTGTCTTCGTTTTCCGCCTTACTCATATATGTATACATATATAATGTATATACAACATGGGCCACGTGGATACCGTCTTGGACGTGGTCATAAGTTCGATTCCCGATAGCCCTGGTCAGACGCAGAGGCGACCCAACGCCTCAACTAACAAGGCTTTGCCCAATCAGGGGTTTCACACTTTACACAGCGTGGGAGTAGAAAGGCGAGTTTTATATTTGAATAATCAAGAGAATTCAAAGAGCAGCAACCAAAATAAGGACTGACTGATAAAACAGGAGTGGCAAAAAAATAAATAAATAAATAAATTAATTAATTAATTAAACTCCCCACCATGGAAAGGAAAAGGGAGGTGGTATGTTGATATTTACATAAAATATTACATAAAAATGTACAGAGAGGATATGTTATGGGATGAAGGAAAAACAAACAATATATATAAATAACAATAATAATAATAATGATAACAGTAACAATAATAGCAGCTATACCAATAATGATAATTACAACAGTAATTATACACACACACTTGACGGTACAGTGGTGCCGTTCTCAACAGCAAATTCAGCGATCCGAGTTCAAGTCCCGCTAAGGGTTTAATATTTCAGCATTGCTGTACTGCGAGCCGGCACTCCAACCCTGGTGGCCAAGTAGTTTTGTGTGTGTGTGTGTGTGTGTGTGTGCGTGTGCGTGTGCGAAGTCATAGCATTACCCTTAATCGGGTCATATGTGTTCTCATGGGAAAGTAATAGCTGTCGATCACGAGTACAACACGTGATCCAAGACAGTGGTGAATTACACACACACAAACACACATCAGGCACACACATAGACACTCTTAATGCACACACACCTATACACACACACGCTCGCGCGCACACACACACACACTATATCAGATCGTTTAATTTATCCTGAAGTCTTTGAGAGACATTTGTGTTCGTCAGTGGGTTACATTGGCCGAGTGACAGATCGCCAGTTTAACACCTAAGCCTGTTATGGCCCTGAGACTGGTGAACATGGACATTATTGTCATTTCTAATCTGACGACAATCAAGGCTTCCTGATATTATTCGAACGGAGATTGAACTTCAGTGATTCTATCTTATCACTGTCGCCATCTAATCTATGTTCACCCTCATGCACGCCAGTTGTGATTGTTCTTAACCGGGTCACACATTTGGTTGCCCTCGTGAATTCCTGTTTAATAACGTATCCATGGAGCTTTTCCTTAGATTGCGGGATCACCTCGTGGCGTGGTGGTGCGCGTCCGCCGGCAAACCGTCCGACCCCCGGCGGGTGCAACGGCGTTCTCAGTGACCGAGGGCGGCCAAATGCATCCCTGGGCCACTTGGCGCGCAGTTGGGTAGTCACCCATTCACGTCGACAAAAAAAACTCGAGATTTGACAAGGACTTGGTTCCCTCTTCGTCAATAACAATGCTAAAGATATCACCATAGTGTCACCCTCTTATTACTGGTTCCCTCGTAGTCAATAATTGATATTACCATAGTGTGAGATGACACCCGCTTATTACTGTAATCATAATTACATTATAATTTCTGTGAAAGTAAAGTATTAATGTAGTCAGCATGGTGTGGGTTAATGCCACCCCCCTCCCCGCCTATTATTATAACCATCATCACCATTGCCATTTCTGGTACCGGCATAATCATCATCGCCATTGTTATCACCATTACAATTATCATTACAATCATTACCAACATCAACATCACTGTTATTACTGACATGATATTTTTTATTATTGATTCCTTTGGTACAGTGGCACCTTTTAACCCTAATCCTTGTACGTGCTAGAACTGCCTAAATGGACGTAACTTCTGCCTGGCGGCCTTGCAGAGAACGTAGTGAGATACATGAGCTGGGCTTGCTGGCCTATGCCATCCTTTGGACGGAATTTGTTGTCGCTGATGCCAAACGATTTGTATAAATTTGGTGAGTTTAATTACTAATAACATAATCTGTTACTAAATTGTAATCATGCACTGTGGATTCCAATACACATGGACGGAGGTTCACTTTCCTTATCTTGATAAAGGATTCACATGACGTGAGAGGCAGAGCCGACCTTGCCTAATAATTCGTTAGGTGACAACTCCCTTTGTTTACCTCTCATATTCAGGAGTGACTGCGCGTGCGCGCAAGTAGCCCGATTTAGAAGAAGAAAAAAAAAATCCAAACGCCGCGGTTGGTATGTCTGACTGGGATGGAGACGGCGCCAGTTTGGGCCGACCGCGAGGTCTAATATGTTTGTTTGTTTTCTATTTACATGTCCTTTTGTTTGATTGAATTTTTCCTGTGTTGGTCTATTTCTTTATGTACTCAATCAACCCAGTACCCGGACGCTTATTCTATATACTCATCTACTGACTTTTATTCCATACAATTTCAATTTTTTTTTACTGCATCACATTACGTATAACGTAATTTATTTTCTATGTATATTTTGATTTATGTCCTTGCTTACAGATTTATTCTATCTTTTCAGCAGCGACGGGCCACTAAAAGGATAAATCCACAAAGTACTCACTTGTAAGGACGGCAGCCCCAACTAATTTAAATAAGAAATAGACCGGATCCCGTTCCCTCGTGGCATCATCATCAGAGGAGGCAAGCCACTCCCGCGTCTATCACGGTTAGTCAGGAGGGAGAAGAAATGGCGCAGTTCTGATCAGATCACCACGGCGAGCAGTGCGACAATTGAAGACCCAGTTCATGTCTTCTGCCCGGATCAAACTCTTAGTTGTTATGGTAGGCCCAAACTAGTCTCTTCGCTGTCTCTTCATGAATTGGGCAATACAATTATAATTAGGCTGGCATAGGACAGAGTCCACCCCAATTTTCCCAATTTCAATGTATCCGACTTTACCACCTGAACACCAGCATCACTGTATTGCGAACCGGCATTCCAGCTCAGGTGGGCAAGGAGTTGTGCGTGTGTGTATAAGGTGGTGCGCAGCATTACTCATATCGCCCCATATGATCTCTCATCTGAAAGGGAAATAATTGTCCATCACGGATCCAACACGTGATCCAAGACCGTGTTGACACACATGCACACACACTCACACAAACTCTCCCCCACACTTCTCAAAACCAACACACACACACACACACACACAGAGGCTAAAGGATATAAACAAGATTGCGAGAATACAAAGAGCAGCAACCAAACTGGTCCCCCATCCTGGCAGATAAACCATATGAGGAAAGACTGGATCTGCCAAGTTTGAAAGATCGAAGAGAAAGAGGTGATACGATTTATTCAGGTCTCTAAAGGGGATATATTGCATTGACGGAAGAGATCTATGGATTAAAGATGGGAATAACTTGGAAGGTGATATAGCCCAAACTTAAACAATACGTGAATTCAAATCCAAATATGGAAATTGGAAATCAAGGGTATATATATATATTTAGTTGGGACTGTACATTAATTTGAGTTTGGTTTTGTATGGGAATTAGAGATTAAACGACGGGACCCTACGAGCGTTGTTCTTTTCCTATATGCTGCAATTAGGTAAACGCACGCACGCACGCACACACCAAGAAATTAAGCCTTCGATCACGAGCATATCTTACACACACACACGTAGGCTCGACGGTGCAGTGGTGACGTTCTCGACCGCTAATTCAGCGATCCGAGTTCGAGTCCCGCCCAGAGCTAAAAAAAAAAAAAAAAAAAACAGCGTCACTGTACTGCGAACCGACATTCCAGCTCAGGTGGGCAAGGAGTTGTGTGTGTGTGTGTGGTGCGCAGCATTACTCATACATCGCCCCATATGATCTCTCAATTGAAAGGGTAATAATTGTCGATCACGGATCCAACACGTGATCCAAGACCGTGGTGACACACATGCACACAGACACTCACGCAAACTCACCCCCACACTTCTTTGTTTATGCGTTTTTAACCTTTCCCTTATTGAATTTCCCTCCAATGCCCCATTTCTTCCTTCTGTTACAGTTTATATATTTTTTCCTTCTCTTTATCGTTTTCTTCATCATCCTCTCATCCCCTCTAGGTACTTCCTTTTCTTGTCATATTTCCCCGTACATATGGAAAGCCGCGATGTTCCGACAATTCAGCATGAGAATCTGTGGGTTACACAGGATCTAATTATAGCATACACGTTCCTCAGATGCTTTCCATAGACATCAGAATTACAATTTATCACTAGGCTGGGAATTTAAACAGTGATCACGTGCAAATTCTTATTAATGCAATGAAGTAATGAAAAACAACTTAAAAGTGTACAAATGACAGGCGTACACAATCAACGCTCGGGGAAGAACATGGGGTTGCATATGAATTCAAATTCTCAACAACCACTCGCTACGTAGGCGTTTCCCGCCGTTCCGCCCAAAATCCGCTTCCAAATGCCCCTCTGTACACTGTACCTCCCCAAAGCTCATCTATTACATACTATTTCATTTTATTTTCCAGCCTACCACACTGCGAATAATTCGCAACCAAAATAATTTTAAATGGTAACTTATTCATTCGTTCAACTCACCCTTCTTCTTTGTAGTCCCATTTTTTATATATATATATATTTTTTCATTTTATTCTCTCTTCGTATCCAACTTTATAATCACCTCTGTTACATCAATATAAAATTTCTCCTGTGTATCTAATATCTAGTCATGCAATGTTCCTTATGACTGCATTATTGCTATCCCCCTCATCTCCATACGCTACATATTCCAGATGTTTTACATCATCTAATCGTCTTGTTACCCTCCCCCACCCTCACTAACTCGCCGATACTCTCAGTCACTAGCACCTCCTCCCCGCCTTCGGAAAGCACGTTACCTTCTCCTCCTCACCCTCCTGTCTTCCCTCCCCGTCCCCCCCACGCGTCTCTCCTTCCCTCCCTCCCCCACCTCCCTTTTCCCATCCGTGAGCTGTTGCGCAGTTTGCCTGGCCACACAAACAAACGAACGCACAGTGCGCACGCCTTCAACCGGGCCTCTCACTAGTGGCCATGCGGCTGTGTATGTTGGAGATTGTGCAGTACGGTCACGTAACCATACATATTAGCAATAACCTAGATTTCCGCACGCATAGATGCACGCACGTGTGTTTTCATTAACCTTGCTGTGTGTTTGTAATTAATTGTACATATATGCACAACCAAGATACGTTCTGCAGTAACCCAGATATGCACGTTTGTTTGCAATAACATGATATGCCTAGGTGTGCGCAATAACCTAGACACAATTTTGATCGTATGAATATACTCGCAGACATTCCTAGCCGAGGATTGTAATGTAAACATAACATAATGTTTTAAGAAAAAGATAAATGCTAGGATACGTTCATAAATGCACCGTGGATCTCACACTACAGAACAAAAGCTTGCTTTGTTACAATTAACAGATATAATTGAAGTATTTAACAAATACCAACGCACTTTCACTACAGTGTAAGCTGAGACGGAAACGCAGATTCGGACCAAAACATGGAATCGTTTTGAGACCCAAGTCTCCCTACAGGATGATAAAAAAAAAAAAAAAAAAAAAAAACACGACATTACCCAGATCGTCTGTGGACAGACTTACGTGGCGAAGAGGATCGTCATCTCTGTCCATAAAAAAAAAAAAAAAAAAAAAAAAACTGCTACGGACGCACGCAACCCAGGTTATGCTACGCAGAAATGTGAATACGTTTCCAACTACAGACCAACGTGATTCACCATGTTGATCATATGCTGGATGCGTGATCGACAGATGTTTCCCTCCCAGGTGAGAGCTCGGAGGTTATATATGGCCCCATCTGTAGGGAAATATTGTCATTACAAATGTTTAGCCTGGGTTCGATGAGTCAGTCTCAGGGGGTTGGCCGACACACACAAACACACACACACACACACACACACGCACACACACACACACACACACACACACACACACACACACACACACACACACACACACACACGATCAAAACGTGATCAAAGACCGTGGCTAATCCGCTGCTACAGCGGTCCGAGTTCAAATCCTGTCCAGGGCTGAAATAATTTCAGTATCGCTGCGCTGCAAGTCGTTACTTCAACTCGTTGGTTGTGTGTGTACGTGTGCGTGTAAGGTCACAGCATTATCCACAGATCGGTCATTATGAACTCTCTTCCGGAAGGGAAATAGCTGTCGATCACGAGTCCAACCCGTGATCCAAGACCATGGTGAATCACACGCACGAGTCCAACACATGATCATAGACCATGGCGAATCACACACACACGAAAAAAGAACAGGATTTGTTGCAAAAATGATACTAGAGTGGCACTTGACAAGATGCAACCGCGCATTTCTGAATTTGTCTGAGAAGCGACCGCAAAACTCACATTGAATTGGAGTAAATATCCATTGAGTTTTGTTTTTGTATGAAATACACGCATTGTTGTTTTTGTTCTTTGATCACTGGATATGTATGGAACTGATGCATGGTTCATTTTGTGCACTAAAGATACATACCTATATTTTGAAGGAATATTTTATTTTTCCAATTAAGGAGTAGGTGGATGCACTGATGAAACTTGCAGGGTTCAGTACCTCCAGAAAAGTTAAAAACTACTGGCTTAGATGAAATATATAAATTTTAAGATATAAACAAATTTGCTAGGAATAATAGAGAGAGAAAAAGGGACCCAGCGAATAGTAATCTTGTCTTAACGTTGATACACTGGCAATGTACAATTTGAGCTAATGGTAGGACTAGATTAAATTAGGTTAATGATATGTACTCTGGACGGAATGACGCTGTTCTTGTAGCGGTTGGCCCTCGGCGCTCTTGTGGGCTCAAGTTTGTTGTTGTGCCCGGTAGGGTGGCGTGGTAAGGGAGCGTCGGGTGGGAGGAAGTGTCGGACTGACGGGTGAGTGATTAGATCTTCCCCAGACTTCCTCATTTCCTCCCGAGGCCTCTCAGACAGCCTTAAGAAGTTCGGGATGGTTAGGGCGTTGTTATGGCCATCGTAACAAGGTCTCAAGATGATCTTTGCACGCCCTCTTCCGTGTTCTCTCTAGTTGTTGCTTTTGTGTGAGGGTGAACGAGGGGGCTACACTGGGGAAGTGTACATGAGAACAGGGTTAGTATAAAGGTGGGGTAGACTCCACGTAGCTCCTCCGCTGACGTCCCTAGTAACCTGAGTAATATCGCAACATGGTATGAGGCTGTCTTCACTGTGTTGTTGATATGTTGCTTCCAGTTACAAAGAGAAGCCTAGTGAACTGAACCACTTGGAGGGGATGAGCGCCTAACTACTGACAGTTGGGGACGAGTCACCCCCTGTGGGGACGTAGAGAAGTTCATCACCACGGTCTTTAGCTTGTCCAGGGTGGACTGTAGTGGTGAGTAGTCAGGCTGCCTGGTATTGACGGGAATGACAATGGTACTGTCATCAACATACTTCCAGCGATGCGGGGTGTTCGAGAGGGCATTGTTGAAAAGGACGAAAAAGCACAGTGTCATGGGGAACCCTCACAGATCAGGGAAAGGAAGGAGGATATCGACCCCCGATACCTGACGGCCTGCTATCGCCCAGTGAGGAAGTCGGCCAGCCACGCTGTCAGGTGCGGATGGCCCTGGTCGTATAGCCTTGGGAATGACTAACAGTGTGGTCAACAAGGTCAAACCCTTTTCTAAAGTGTATAAAAATGACAGCCAGGGAGGTGTTACGCTTGTCTGGGTGGCTGTATAAGAAGTTGAGAAAATTCACAGGGCACTGGGTAGTGGAGAAGGACTTCATGTTTTTTTTTTTTTTTTTTTTTTCTTCATATGACAAGTCAAAAACAAAATCCTCGCAGATAAGGCTTGGGATGGGAGTAGTAGAGCTTGGGTTAGGACTGGAAATGGTGAGAATGAGTAGTTTAAAATGAAGGTGATTGTGTAATGTCTCCATTACACATTCATCTTGTACATGCATGGATGGGGTGGTACGGGAAGTAAATGCGAGAGTGATGGGCGGACTATTGATATGGTCAGCAAGAGGTGATGACACTGCGCTTGTTGCTGGATCAGAGAAGGGTCTAAGACAGCCGGTGCCGGACTTTGAGAGTGTATGTGAAAGGAGGAAGTTGAAATGAAGTGTGGATACATTTAAGGTGATGAGATGTACAAGGGGTGAAGAGGGCAGTGAGTTGGAGGTAAGTTTGAAAGGAGAGAGGCTGAAGTTATGTGATAGTTTTATATATTTAGACGTAACAAGAAATGAGGAGCGTGGGTGGCGTTGAACTGTAGAGACAAACAAGTAAATGTTTTAGAGGAATGAAGAGTGTCGCGAAGAATAGGCACGGGGTTGGACGCAGAGAAGACTATGTGAAGACGTGATTGTGCATACAACACTATCGGACAGAGGATTAAGATGCAGAAGGGGAAAGAGATAGACAGGAGGCAGAGAGAAGCATGAGGAATTTAAATGTGTTTGGGATGAAGTGTTTAAGAAGTTACGAGGATGGATAGAATGAGAAATGAGTAGGTGTTGAGGAGAATGGGGGATGGGGAAGGGGCTGGCAGATAAGGTTGATTAAAGAATACTGTGATGGTTTGGGCAATTGGCTAAGAAAAGAGCAGTTGGCAAGATTCCCGTGTGGTCCACCAATCCGGGAGATGTGCCAATGTTGAGATTGCTTGGATATTCATGGTACGTAAGTATGCAAAGTTTGCTGGAAGTGAACAACCTCTTGATTTTAAAAGGTTTATACAAACACACGTATTGCCAGCTATGCAAGTTTTTTGTTCTAACGTTATGTAGGGTAAAGGCCATTGTCTCGACCCCCCCCCGCCCTCCTATCAGGAAACTAGGACGGTGCCCCTTACAGAGGACTTTGTAGCGTTGAATTTAATGAACCGCACTTAGCTTAACTCATCGGTGGCAGGGTTCGAGCCGCCACCACCTCGACCTCCGTCACAAGTAGCGACGCTCTAACCCGCTCGGACAGGTAAAGAATTATGATAGTTGAACAACTCTTGGTTTTCCTCTCCGTGCGTCTGCGGGAGTTTCTCTCTCTCTCTCTCTCTCTCTCTCTCTCCTGCAGACATGTTTACTGTGATGCCCTTTTTTTATGCCTCACTCCTCGGTAAACCAGTATTTTCCAATGTTGACAGGATTCTAATTTTAGCTCCACCGGTTTTGCTAAACGTAAAAGTGTCAGTATTGTAGATGATTTATTATACGTTGGTACGCAAGATTGGGGGGGGGGGAGGATTGTCCAGATAGTTCCACTGTTGACTGGCTTCGTCAGTATGCAGACAGGCAATCGGTGGGCACGCCGTTGGTCAGGAATAGCCAACATTTGCATGTACTCACCTTCACCAGGTCTTTGGGAGAGCGTTCAAGCGGTCCGTGATTGTTCATGTTCTCAAAAACACACAAAAATGAACCTTACTCATGCACGCTCAAGCTTCCTGTTTCCTGTGATCGTCTTGGAGGGGTTAGGGGAGAGGTTCAGCAATGGTGTTCAGTTGATTATGTTTATTTGCTGCCCCTTCATGCGGACCGGCCCATCTGTACCCAAGTTGACCTTTAGAGATTGTAATGACTGCAACTGTCCCGAATATTTTATTCGTTCCATCTGATCCCCAACCGTATCAGTGGACTTGTAACTATCAAGGAGTAAGTCACTGGTTGCAGCGATATCTTTCAAATAATCAAATCCGGCAGTCGCGGAGGCCGGGTCCGGGGACTCTTTAGGAACCCAGTCAGGTTACCATCTTGCCTCGTAAAGGGTGAAAAGGGTTCAAAACTATTCCCTACACCAGCGTGGCAAGACTCCTAAGCCTCCGCAACAGCTGGATGTGATTATTTGAAATATGTCACGGCAATTAGTGATTTGTTCTATACATGTATATATATATGTGTAGTGACATTGAGCCTTTTGATTTGCTGCGCCACGTCCAGTCACCCCCAGTTGCCCCTTCAGGAATTGAATATCTATTAAACCTGTTTACACGAATATGGACATCCTTCATGAAAGCCGAGATCGAACCTCCAACCTCCCGGATACAATCATGCATACACGGTTTATTTGGAGCCATCGCTAACGGCGAGATGGTAATAGCTAATGAAGGTGGTGACCACTACGCTATCATGCTACTTCCTTTTGCTACTTCGTTTGAGTAGGAACGACTGCAGTTACGATCTTTTGTTTTTCAATTTTCCAAGTGTCAAATTACTCCTGCGTCATATAGTGAGAAGCTGAATGATGAGCTAAGAGAAGTTAAACCTAAAATACGAATATTAGACACCAATGCTGGGATGTTCTTACGGAAGTTTAGATGAACGTAACCTACGACGTTTCTTCTCAAACGAAGTAGCAAAAAAGTAAGTGGCATGCTAGCGAGAAATGCCTAGTGTGTCGCCACCTTTACGGAAAGGTTCAATATCTGGAATGGATCGAGTTCCACCTCCTTCACCAGCAAACGAAAACAAAAGTCTCCTCTTATACAGTGCTTACCGAAATGTCGATTGGTTTGTCTATTCGTGTGTTGATCATATTTTTGTCATCTTCGTCTTCGTAGTCGTAGTTTCCTCACAAACCCGGTCAGATGTGTCGTTCCGTAAGCTGCTATATCTACTTCAATCAGGGAGAGCAAGATAAGGTCCATCAATCCACAAATTGATTAATCAATTAATTAGTTAATTAATAAGTTAATTAGGTAATAAATATTGATAGAATACAGATGAATAGATTAGTGAAGAAAGAAACATAAGTAGATAATTAGGTAAATAAATAAATACCAGATTGGTAGATAGATAAATAGGCAAAGAAACGGGGCCGAAATTACCTTACTTCGGTAATGAGAGATTAAACGACACCGAGGTTCTCGCTGCGCCCATTTTCTGTTGGGTGATGTCATTCGCCGTCCATTAGGGATTGGGGTCGTCGTGGGTGGGTGGAAGGACCTGTCCTAACTGGCCTTGGGTCGCTTCGCAGTGTGCACCGTCATCCAAAGCGACGCCGATCAAAGCATACCTCCCTCCCTACGTGATTTCTTCCCTCGGGGGCAGGGCCTTCTGCAGGAAAGGAGACCATTTCAACTGACATCTTCGTTACATTTTCCGTCTGACATCCCCGATTACAGCGACACGTTTTGCATAGTTGTGCGTGTGTGTGACGAAGTCTTCTAAGGGATAAGTGTGTTTCGACAGTTTAGTCAAACGATTTAGAAAGCATTATTAACACACTCGTAGCTTCCCGAAGGTGGATATTGTGTAATTGGATTGTTGTAAACAAAATTGGTAGAAGTCTACCTCATGCTCTATCAAGTGACCCACTAACCGATCGTCACAATAGCCTATCTCGATCGGCTCCTTTCGTAGCGAGCGACACTTTACCACACATTCCTGCCAGACATTTCCGTTCACCTTCGTGGCCCCTTGGTAGTAGTGAAGGTAATCTAATTCTCTCTCTCTCTCTACATAAGTCATTCGTTTGATCAGGATTCACGGAAGGTTGGGAGCTTAGGGTAACAAATGGGACTGTTGTACTTAGTAGATGCTGGGCAATTACCTGCTTTATTGAACTGATCCCGAGGAAATGAAGGAACGAAATTACCCGAGCATGTGATACCAAACGAGATTGAGAACACCTGCTGTTGAGTAACAACATGGCCCGGTCAAGTTCTGTTCGTTGTGTATCCTTCGAGCCATGTAGGCTTTATATAACTTTAGAGGATAATAATCAGATGCGCAGCCTTGAACCTCCCACTCTTCCTTACTTCCCCCCTCCCCCATAGCAAGGCCTCTCCCACCCGGTCAGAGTATCCTAATTCGACACCTCCTGAATACAAACAAACTTGAAACATCCACTTAGCAACATGGGAAGCTACTTCCAGGTGGGACCTGCGCAGGTGTCTCCATGTGTATGGACACGTAAACGCCACTAAGCAGTGAATATAATGTACTGCACAAGCGTATACTCAGGCACGTAGTCTTTAGAAAAAAAAATGCGGCTCACATACATTCACCCACGAAGGTATGTGTCGTGCATACATATGGAGTCTCGTGTATGCATATATGCAACAGAAAACTTTATGCACATTTTATCATCGCGCAGTATACCGCATACTCATGCGTGCGTTCACATTTCAATTGTATACATACAAGTATTCAGGTTTGGAATTAATAAGCGATATTCCATTTCCTAAGAATATGGCACTCGTGCATTGTGGGTCCAGGGTCGAATGAAGTCCTTTATTTCAATTCTCCCCATCTTTTACTCTCTTCATGTTCTTGGCATCATCAACAAATGCATTGGTGTAACTTTTTGTTCTATTTGTCTTTAGCGTGAGCCAAGAACATTACTGGTGTAACTTTTTGTTCTATTTATCTTTAGCGTGAGCCAAGAACATTACTGGTGTCATCATTGAACCCTGAGGGACTCCGCACTTTTTCCTCAAATTTGACATCATTTCTTTCACAGTCGCCCTCATTAATCTGTTCTTCGGGAGCGTCTTCCCTTTTGAGTCCTGCTGTATATATCAATTCTCAGATTAGTCTTTTACTAGTTATTTTAAAAGTTTTCACAAGATTTAGTTGTACATAATCCCTTCGCACATCTTTTGTAGTATGTAGATCGTTCATGAGTAAAAAAAAAATCGACAATTTCGTAGACCATGATCTTCCTATTCTGAGTCTAAATTGGTCATCTGGCAGTACCTTCCTATCTTTAAAGCATTCCATCACTCTGTTTCTCACAATTTTCTAGCAGATCTTTTAGCTATCATACTGTTCAAGGACATAGATTTGTAATTTAGTCGTTACTTCTTATTTCCTCATTTATAAGATGGGACCATATTAGCCTTCTTCCAATCTCTCGTCACTTCACTTTCATGTAATGGTCACACAGTTCATGAATCTTGTTCACCAGTTCTTTTCAACATTTCTAGTTTCCCACCAGTCCATGCCTCCCACAATGCCTTCCTGTCGACCCTACCAGAGGACTTCTCCAGCTCCACAAAAAAAATTACATTTTGCCAAAATCTTTCGGCATATTTACCTTGATGGATATATATATATATATATATATATATATATATATATATATATATATATATATATATATATATATATATATATATAATATATCCACGCACCCTCTACATTCCTAAACACACTCTTCCTCACCAGTTAATCCTTCTTTTCCTCTCAACACCATCCCATCTATCTTTTCAGTTACACTCAACAGATTGATCCCTCTAAAACCACTATATTCACATTCGCCTCCTTTACCTTTGTAAAGTGGAAGTGGACAACAATTTTCCAGTTCTCCTGCACAGTCCCCTCCCTTAGGCACATATTAAACAAACTCAGTGGCCAATCCATCATAACTGTTGGTTCCTTTGTCAGACATTCCGCATGGCACTCATCTAACCTAGGTACCTTGCCACCTTCCTTCATTTTCATTTATTTCAAAACCTCATTTTCCCTAAAGTCCTGTCATTTCCCTCTACCATCACAACTTCAAGTACTGTAAGCATGTGTGTGTGTGTGTGCGTGCACGCGTGTGTGAATGTGTGTGTGTTTGTGCGTGCATTCATAATGTTTATGTGTGAGGGTGTGAGCTGGGTGTGCAAGTATTTCAAGCTCACCAGATAGAGAACAGGTTTGATGTCCTTGGCAATGCAGCATGACCAGTGCACATGCGTAACTCTCAGTGAAGGGGTGCCCCGCCGAGGGCGCCACTGGAGTAGGGAAAAAAATATCTCGAGAGAATGGAGGAGGAGGAGGAGGAAGAAGAAGAAAACGGGACGGTGAGATGCAGCGATTACGTTATATGTAGTACCTCCGGCTTGGCTCTTGCCTGTCTATCTGTCTGTCTGTGCCCAAATGCTTTGGTGACGGTGATGCTGCCAAGAACCAAGGACAAGAAGGTATCTGCGGTGAAATCTTATCTTTGGCATAGTTCCTGTCAGATGCTTGAGAAAAAGATCCTTATGATTTATCGATAAATGCTCTCGGGTGATTTACTCCTCGAGAACGATTAGACAGGCGTACTGCTTGTCTAAAACATTGTCCTCTAGACTAGGATCAGTGAGTAATTCTCATTTGAAAAGTTATCACAATTTGACAGATTAAGGGCTACAGATATCTCACAGGAGATCATAGATAGCTATGACGTCGCAGCTTTATTCACTGATGTTTCAGTGAAGGAGGCGTTGACACAAGATAGGTGATTAGAAATATGAAGGATGAAGATTTACCAGTAAAAATGATGATTGCTTGAAATAAGCACCTTTGTGTGCAAATTTTGGACCCCTCGTATCTAACAATAGACTAAAGTCAACATTGGGGACTTTAAATGGGTAACCCTCTCAGTGTGGTTTTGGCGTCACTCTATATGGAGGTCTTGAAGAAGATATATTTCAGGGGGATAATGGGTCAGGCCACTATTTGGCTCCGGTATATGAATAATGTCCTCGTCATTGCTCCGAAAGATTATCTAGACGACAGGATTATATACACGACGGCTGAGGTGATTGAATGAGGTCGAGCAGAACATCCAGTTCATAGTGGGAAATAAATTAGCCATCCTAGATACGGATGTGTGATGGACAATAAGCCCTTATTCTTGGTCCACAGAAGGAGCACCAACAACCACTATTACTCTGCTCGCAAAAATAAAGTGAAGAGTGAAGTTTTATATATATATATATATATATATATATATATATATATATTCTTAAAGATGTACTACATATATTTTGAAGAGTTCCTCGAAGACGAGTTTGATTACATTTTTCAAAGAATTCACTAAATTCTGCTATCCAGAAGGACCATTCAAGATAGCTAAGAGAATCGAGGAAAAAGAGGCCAGAAACAACAAAACTGAATTTCTCTCCGTTTCCAAATAAGGACACACGGGTAAGATAGGACAAGTTCTTACCAGAGCTGGAATAAAGAATTGCGTACGCCTCAGGAACTAGAATAGAGTTGTCAAGATGAGGAACAAGGACATGGTTGCAGCAGATGAAAACTGACAGATTTATAAGATACCAAGTGACAGTTGCCCATTCAGGTTGCTACGGGAAAACTGGCGGAGGAGTTGAGAATGGGACAAGTGAGCACAAAAACATCAGAGCTCAATTATCAGTGGTCCACCTAGATAAATATGGCGGCCACCTACCAGATTGGGAAACCAACAAAGGTACACCAAAAAGGACTCTGTAAAGAGAAGGAGAATATATAATTGAAGCACCTTACATCGCTTCCCATCCATGCGGGAACCATCAGATGGGTTTATTAGATTAGCCAAAACGGTGAGCTGATTGATACTTCGTGATAAGGAGCGAACGGGTGAAAGGAAGGTGGATTGCAGAAGAATAGGGTAATCTAGGCCACGGAGAGTGTACAAGATACTGTTTTGCATTTCGTATGCACCCTCTGAGGATGTCCTGATAAGGACAAAAAAAAAAAAAAAAAAAAAGTCTACCTAACCACATTGTCAGTCATGTCTTACATGCTTCAATATATGTGTGTGTATATATATGTATATATATATATATATATATATGTGTGTGTGTGTGTGTGTGTTCGTAAAGAGCTGGAGTCCAGGAGCCATGTTGTCGGAAAATTTTCAAACACTGGACTCAGAGTAACAGAATTTACTACCGACGTTTCGAACCCAGTCCGGGGTTCGTCTTCAGGGTTATACAATATCAGCTAAAGGAACCAATTTATTGAACCGGTGTTCCCTGTGACAGATTGAACAAAGGTGCAGATTAACAGAATTTACACTAGTAAAACTCCCCGACATGGAGCAAGGATTACAAAAAATAAATAAATAGATATAAAGATAAATAAAAATAAGAGACAAGAACATGCTGGTACTAAAATCCAAAAAGCTAATGATGACAGAATCTCACACCAGGCAGAATCCCCTATCCCAAGTCGCCTGCCATCACTCCTACCTTCCTTCCTGTCATTCGCTCCTCTGTAGCTACAATACAAATCCTAACAAAAAAATAAATCATGTTCTGAATTATAAGAAGAAATTAATTACAAGGTTTGCATAAACATGAAATCACCGAAATAAAAGAACATAAAGAGCCAAATATCACAAACCCGACAAAATAACACTGCACTCTATAGTGACAATACAAATCAAAACGGTAAAACAAAACAAAAACAATTCTGAATGACATAAATAATTAATTACATAGTTTGTATTAAGGGTCCACCAAAACAAAAAGAAGGAACAAAAAGAACCAAATATCACATACCCGACAAAATAACATTGCGCTCATATAGATACAAGTCAAAACAATAAAACAAAAGAAACCAATTATGAATTACGTAAAGAAATTAATTACAATTCTGATACTCTGAGTCCAGTGTTTGAATTTTTCCGAGATATATATATATATATATATATATATATATATATATATATATATTTATATATATATATATATATATATATATGTATATATATATATATATATATATATATATATATACATCATTTATGTAGGGTATGAATGGGCAGGAGGTTTTCTCTTTAACATCTTTCATTAAAAGTAATGGCTAATGCAGCATTTTGTATTTTCTTTTATATATTCTCTTTTTTCCACGATACTATCTTTTTTTCAGGCTATGAGATGATTTCTCCATAGGAGGTCATCTCTGCTACCACATCGCGATTTCGAATCTCGTTGACTCTTCTTCAGTGGCGTATAAGTAGGATTTTAGGATTTTGTCGTCTCGATGGAAGGGATGGGAATGCTGGCTGTACGGGTCTGGTCGGTATATAATTAAGGCGCACTTATGTCTGTTCCGCTCGTCCTTGCCGCTGATTGGCTGGTTCCAGGGGCCGTGTTCTTTCTCGTGCTGGGTAATGCTTGTGAGTCTGATGACTGGATGTTAATGTTGGGTTCCATTTGTTTCATGTTTAGGGCCTCCAGGGTGGGGAGGCGGGAGTGTCCAGACATGATGTGATGATATCAGTGTATTCTGTGAGTATTTGTCTTATTAAAGTCCTGGTGTAAATGAGTTCTTGGGGCTTCAGACGAAAGATGGAACCTGAGACATATGCTCAACTTCATAGTCGTTATGTCGATATTGGTGGAGGGGAGGGTTGCCCAGTGGCCTCGTTTACAATTGAATCTTTAGAGGACATGCGACTTTTGACCCGACTCTTTCTTCACGTTTGGACTATTCCGTACTAATACATGGCTAATCTTCCGGCTTCTAAAATATATCACAAAATTGATTCTTTTATCGGGACTTGTAGGTCTAGTATTTGTTTTTACAATTTATTTTGGCAAACAAATTGTAAAAAGAAAAATGGTAAACACTCAATGACCTCTGCTATCTTTCTTAAATATCTCCTTTACCACCTTAATCACTATCACACCTCTACGGTGTGATAGTGTCCCTATAAAGATAAGCACAGGTTGTCAGCGGCGAAATAGACTCGAGCACTATGCTGTGCAGGTAGACAGGTTCCGGAGGATCTTTACAGACTAACTCGGCACCCTTGGCACCTTACAGGTCGCCATGATTTGTATGAAATTTAGTAGTGATGGAAAATCTTCAGAGCACGTCGAGCAACAATAAACTTGTTGGCCTGATGCCTTGGAGACCTAATCAATCAGTTGGTGCATGTCATACACTCGGATCAGGTGTAATCTGGCTCTTTCCCCCTAGAAGCCTCACGTGGTCGATGTAACTGCCGAACAAAGAAACGATGTACCTATTCGTTAAGAGTGCCTCAGACGGGATTTGCATCTCGATACACATAGCCTTGGAGCTTGACTTTGTTGACATTCAGACAGAGTGCATTGTTCCACAGAGTGGAGGAGGTATTGTGCCGCGTGAAGCTTTCAAGGTCCTTTGTCACGTCGGCGTTAGACGGATACGGGACTCTTGCGCAATGCTCAACAACGGCATTGATCAGGATTGGGCTCAGATGTGATGATTGAGGCACTCCCCCCCCCCCCCGATATTACTGTACCTGAAGGATGCACCTCGAAGCCGAACTTGTCTTTCTCTCGATGAATATAGTTCTTGGTCAAGGATAACAGGTTACTAATGATACCTTTTGTCAACAAGTTCGGCAAGGATTGGCACTGCGTTGCCCTACCCAGTCATCAAGATCTAAAAAGGGCATCGATATCTTCCCATTCGTTCTAACAATGGGTAGGAGACAACTGGCGGTCTTGACGCCTCTCTGAAAGGCGAAAAAATGAATGAAAGGAACTCATTTTGATCTTCCCGTGTCTTTATCGAACAATTCTTTTCGTAATACATCGTTCTTTTGGCTTGGACAAGGGAGTTCGTGACGCAAAAGCGAATCATCGTAGACAAGATAACCTTGGAGTTCGGTTGTTTGTCCTGTCCGTTGTAAATTACTGGCGTGAGTGTGTGTGTATGTTTTTCTGACTTGTGTGCGTGCGTGTGTGTTATGTGTGCTTGTGTGTGTGTGCGCAAGTGTGCTGACACATGTGAGCGTATTGGCACCGGCGCGAATGGCATGGGTGGCCTTGCTGTGATTACGCCTCCAGGACCACCTGTTGTGGAGTCGCCAAATTTAGTAAACCGCCCCCAAGCTGCCACTCACTCATCACGGGGATGGGGGAGGGGGTGGCGTCCCGTATCCATGTGGACGTCATGCCTCGGGGTCAGCCAGGAGTGCAGACGACACCGTCATGGGAAGGACAGAGCGATCACTGTCTGCGCGCTCGCGGCAGACACACACACGCATACAAACAAACACGCGCGCGCGCGAGATCGAAAATATATACCAATAGAGTACGCAATAAAACAATCATATGTTTCATTATTAGATCATTAAATTGAGGGCTCCAACTTTGGGAAGAATTTTAGGAAGGGAAAATGGCGACACACATATATATGTATATGTGTGTATATATATATGTATATATATATATTTTTTTTTTCAGCGGAGCTCTAAACAAAAGAAGTGGGCTATAAGAAATATGGCATCCCATTACATTTGGCTGATTTCGAAAGTATTTCTGGTGTTGATTCAAGAAAGGAACGGATCGTCTCTAAGATGACAAGGAACAATAGAGAAGTAAATTTGTAACTGAGTTGAGATTCTTGAAGAATTTGCTCTATCTCTATCTATTTTTCTCTCTCTCAATCTATTTCTCTCTCAGTCTATTTCTCTTTCTCTCTCAATCTGTTTCTGTTATTTAGGGGCGTCAAATATTCTCTCTCTGGAAATGGTGTTGATAATGCATACCGACCTGATCGGAAATGGAGAAAGACTACAGGTTTATTGAGTACACCCGATGATTCTCAGCCTCCAGTGTATTTCCACCGGTCAGAGCATTTAAGAGTGAAAATAAAAGTTCAAGTTGGCCCAGGATTTAGGATCAGGAAAGAAAGAAAATATAGACACAGGATTCCGCGAGATTATCTTAGTTCCGTAACAACCAGTTGGTTAAATATACAAACGTAGCACTCTGTGGAATGTCTTCGCGCCATTCAAGTAACATGCCGGAGACGCCCCGTCAAACTCAGCGAAGCGTGGACTATGTGCGCCATGCGTGAGGGTGTGAATAAAGGCAAGAGAGAGAGGGAGAGGGACAGGTGGAGGAGAGAGAGAGGGGGGGAGAAGGGAAGGTAGAGAGATATAGAATGGAGAAATGGATTGGAAAAGAAAAAAAATGAAGGAGAGAGAGGGAAGGAAAAATGGATAATACATCTTACTTATACTAAAAGTTCTTTTCCCCTCTTAAGATGGGGATGGTCGGGTCAAATAGTATTTCCACCCATTCCTTAATCGGGTTTGCTTGGACTCGATGTCGGGTCTCCTGGAGCAAGACCAAGTTTTTTCAACACCTGCTCTGGCTGGGTACTGGATAGAATTGTCTGTCAGTTAACATTGCAAAGCATCCATTGGGAACATTAAGATCCCTGACCACTTCTTTACCGATGATGGTCCTGGCTGCAGCCCTCGAGTCACTGATCAGGGAAGTCGAGACCTTCTCGATTCCAAATCAGGTCCTCTGGACCAGGACCAGAGTTCAAGTATGTGTGTGGGAATACTGTATGGCAGAGGTGATTTTGTCAAGAACTCATTTGAAGGATCAGCATTTAATGACTTACAAGAGTTCATGTTGGAAACCTCCCAAGCTCATGCCTTAACGTTTCGTTAGAGAAGAATGCAGTGTGGGTGATTCCTACTCCCCTCACTCTGTTTTGTTTAGTCGCCTTCCATGACGAGCCTTCTTCTCTAAAACCAGAGATAGTGTCTGAACAATTTAATTCTAACATAGACGAATGGTACTCGGGGAGCCTCAAAATGATTGACTGCATATCATCATGCAATCTGTACCACAACACAAGTAAATACATTAATTATTAAGTAAAGAAACATACAAATTTGTGTGTTTGTGTATACACATAAATGAAAATAATAGATATACAATTTTGACTTCCCGTGGTCTAGGATGTAGAGCACATCATGTCAACAACAAAGCCTCCCTGTGCGTCCTTCCTGGATTTCAGGAAGAAGTTGTCTTGATGCTTGCGTGGCTCAGCGTGTGCAGCTTGAGTAATGGCGCGGAAGTAACGGTAGGAACATGCGCTCAAACAATAAATAACCGAAAACATTTTTTCACCTTCAGAGAAGCTCAGATCAGATCGAAGTGGGATCCTCACCATGTTCATTCTGAAGTCCTTAGAATACGAGAGGAAGTGGAAGAGCAAGTTCAGAAGCTCTGTTCTTCCTGTTAACACGTAATCCATGCATTCAGTACTTCAGTGATTTCAACAACATTGCAATAGACGAGGCGTGTGTTATTCAATGATTGGAGATTAGTTTCCACTGAAAAGAGATTGATGTTACTTTTAACTTCAACTATCTCTCTTTTTTATGTCCCCCCACTTCGGTATGATATTGTTCCCAAGAGTAGAAGTGACGGATATTGCTAGAAAAAAGTTATACATATATATATATATATATTATATATATATGTTTAACACTGGTATATTCGCAGAATGAAAATATTTACCACAGTTATAAGATATCCATTTCCCTAACAACCTTTACATGTAAGGTTTGATACAAGTAGAGTCCGAGTTCATAGAAGGTGAGAGATTGTTTGAGTGAAAAGACTTTGGTTTCAATATTTCAAATCTCCAAATACCAATTATCTTTCTGTTATATATAGCAAAGCTCGATCAATTAAGAGATTGTAAATATATACGAATGTTAAGACATATTGTTGAAATGTTCTTGAAGAAGTTTAGATTTCTGTAAGCGAAGACATATTCTAGTTATTTAGACGGAGGTTGGAGGTAGGATGTGGGAGGGGGGAAAGCCCAGTGTAGTGTGATAACCCTTAGGAAATGTACTTTCAGAATATGCTGACTTTTCATGATGAACCATTATATTCTTTCTCTTATAGGCGGATCACACCCTATGTGGGGGTATTGACTGCACAAGTATTATAATGTACTCAGTATTTCAGAGGCTTTTGCGATTCCCTGCGGACTAGTCACACAACATTCTTTCGCGAGTGGAAACTTTATCTCCACTTACATCTGCTGTCTTTCCTTTATATTTTCCTTCAGTTCTTCCTCTACCCCTTCTACCCTTATCTTACTCCATCTCTCCGTTGTGATGTTGTCCTCCGAGGATAGAGACAGTGGATATCGATGACGAAACAGAATAAACATTCCGTACATCTCATGCCTTGTGTCTAGCGTTATGGCAACACGCGGGCTGATAAGGCTGCATGTTTTCCCACAATGCACCGCGCCTATGACGTCAAACTCGTAAACAAACACTGCCGGAATCCACGACCAAGGGATGCGAATCTAAATATAGCATCTGGTCCTCTGTAAGACTTGTTGTTCTCCAAGGTGGTTACGACGAAGAGAGACTGCAGATACAGCATGGCAGCCAATTGGCTTCCTTCGGGTATTGCTTCAAGTTTCCATTTTATAGCTTCTCTTGTTGCAGATGTAATTGTAATTCACATTGCATAGTGCGTTATTTTTTTTAACCTCCGTAGCAAAATGTAATATTTGTTACAAATCTCTCAATTAGTAAAATCATTTGAGTTTTGCAGGAACAAGATCTATGAAATATACAAAAAAAAAATGTGTGTCATTGTTTTCGATTTTGGTTTTAAATGGCACGTTGGTTACTGATGGCTGTTGCTGATGTGATCGGTCTAACTGGTTGTATTAACAAGGAGTGCAATTTGTAACAACAAATGCAGTTGTGTTCTTCATAAAGTGTCCTTGTCATGGAACTCTGTTCCCATTCACCGGGAGAAAACAGTTATAAATGATCCATAAGATAACAGTTATAAACAAGTCTAAAGAAGTACAAACTCCTTGCGTTCCAAGAAGTCCGTTCAGGGTGGGGTAAAAACGGTAAGCCAATATGACCAATTATCGGATCGTCACTGTCACATGTCACCCGGTGACACCTCAGCGTGCCAACATGGGAGGGAAGCTCTGTTGCCACGTGTCTTAGAATAAATTCAAATCGTGGTTAAAATCCTAAAACGTGATACTCATTGTACTATACAACTTCCTTAACTAAACACAGAATGTTAAGGAAATTGAATAACATATAAGCGGGAAATAAGAGAGGTATGTTCTAAGGTTGATGAGGCTGATGGCTTACGACGTAAACCACACCCTGAACGGACTCTTTGGGGCGCACAGACTATAGTTACAACTCTGAGGTCGAACTTGAAGTTGCCCCCCCCCCAAAAAAAAAAAAAATATATATATACACACACATTTTAACTGTACTTAACACTGGACTCGTCGTTTGAAGCTTATTCATACTCTTCAAACCCTGTCCGGGGTTCGTCTTCAGAGTAATACAGTGGTAGCAAAAGGAAATCTCTATAAAAGGAGGTCTCCCTCGTACACTGGTCTACGTAACCCCGGTAACCGTTACATTCCAGAAAAAAATACAAACGTTGCACATCACAAAGATTGAGCATAGTATAACCCGAAAATAACTCCAAAAGGACCCCACATCACATAATTCACACATCAGCACTAGTATAAAAAAACGCATGGCAAATGAAATCTTAGACAAAACATGTAAACCTCTAACGATAATACGAAGTTCTAATGCGATTTAGCTACCGTCGCCCGTAGTGCGAAAGAATAAGCGTCTGTGAAAAATCCCACAAAACATAATCAACTGAACCGCTGACTCAGAATAAACATGGCTAAGATGGCAAAAAAAAAAAAAAAAAAAAAAAAAAAAAACCGGCCCGTCCATCAGAAAGTAGCGACCGGGGAGGGGATGTTTATAAATTTGTCATCTTACATTGACCGAGATCCTGGCCTCGAGTCCTCCAGATGTAGGCGAGAGTGTGTTGACTTCTTTTGAAGATGGATGACCTAGAGGCGATTCTCTCTGATGTCAAACGTGTAGGACCACTGCTAACAGGTGGTACCAGATGTTTGTCCCTTCATTAGTATTCGTTAACACAAACCCCAGAGGTCAAGGTAATCCCAAGATTTTGCAATTATAAACTAACCGCATGAGTATGTATCTCTGTTACTATCTTTCCCATTCTCTAATGCTTCAATTAGTTGGTCATCAAAAGTGATTCTTCTGTACAGGATGATACTTGACTGGAGACGTGTCCCTAGTCGTAAAGGAATCATGATCACTATAACTCCTTTGTGACATGACCCTTCAGGTTTTCGGTCGCCACCCTTAGGCCTCGTTGACACGGGTGGTGGAGGGGGGGGGCTAGTTTAGTAGCAACTAGTGCTGGCTGCTGCAAGTTAACTTACCTAAGGACAAGTAAGTGTTGACACTAGGATAGTTTGGAGGCAAGTTGACTAACTTCCCGTTGAGGTTAGGCAAGTAGAGGGGCAGTTTACAAGTCGCTTTTAGCCCTAGCGGCTACTAGCCTAGCTTCCTGTCAACGAGGCTTTGCTTCCTCGTCAGTATTTCCGAGCGCCAAGGTTCTGTGATACGTGGCGGCGCGGCGTTCAGGTTCCATGATTCTCTTCACTTCTCCCTTTGAGGATAACCTTCCAAGATCCAGTAGTGGCAGAGATTGTGTGGACAGCTCGAACCTTTACGAGGAGAGGTTCCAAGAGATGGGAGAAGAGTAGATAGTTTTGAATCTTGATGTATTCAGAACGTGCTTCACAGAAAAAACAAGGATACACAGACAAATGTAATAATGATGAGGATGATGGTAAAATTATGTTCGTGATAATTATGATCGTGGTTACTGTGATATAATTTTCATTATCATGACTATTCCGATCTCACATCGACACCTTCACCACCCCTCTCTCTCTCTCTCTCTCTTTCTCTTTTGTACCCCAGATGTCTCCTCCCACGACCGCAATGAAGCGACGCAGGTGGATCAGGTTTGAATGGAATGGAAGCGGAGGAGGAGGACAGAATGAGTAGGTAAATAAATGAATGAACATATAAAGAAAAAAGAATAAAACTTATATATTGGGAACGCATGCACATTTCAGACAACACCCGATTAATTATTACAAAGTGATTCTGCTGTCCGGAAATTTCTAGATTTTGGAACCATTTTTCCCAAATATTAAAGATTTCTAAGATATTTCCAAAAGAAATAACAATAGTATCTAGTCGTCCTAGTGTGTTTGCGAGTGTGGATGTTTGTGTGAGAGAGCGTTTTTGCGTGTGAGTTTATGTCTGGTTGTGTCTGTTTCTGCCTGTCTGCCTCTCTCTCTTCTATATTCGTTTGCACAATTCATTGCTGGTCGTATTCCTCTCTTATTTTCAAATATTCGGCTCCTACCGTCTTGAACATCTGATATTGTTGGAATTTTTCTACGTTATGATTCCATTACTGTTATCACTTCGATTCATTCTCCCGCCTTCTTTCTCTCAGTATCGCTGTTTCTCCTTCTCTTCGCGTTTTCAACGGTCATGGAGGGTGGCGGGGGGAGGAGGAGGTGTTTAGCTGACTTCTGTGGGAAGTTGCAGCGCGACCTTCCCCGTTGTTTGATAATAGGTATTTTGTTCGACTATTCATGTGTCGACCGTGAGATGTTTCCTTCGCTTTTGTGCATTTTATACTGAAGGGGTTCTACCTGTGTTCACTCCTTCCCTGCATGTTTCCGAAAATACTGGGACATTTACATTGGTGCTGGAGAATATGTAGTAGGCAAGTCTACACTTCACTTGACATCACACAAACTCGGCAAAAAAAAAGGTTGATAAATAATGAAAATAATAATGATAATAATAATGAAAATAATAATGATAATAAATATAATTAATAATGATAATTAAAATAATAATGAAAATAATAATGATAATAATAATAATAATAATAATGATAATAATATATAAAAATATAGAATAGATAAATGAATAAGTAAATGAAATAATAAAATAAATAGATTGATAGCTCCTTAAGGTGAGGAGCCTACGCCAGGAAGCGCTGAGTAGCTCCATCCGAAGCAGTCACCTTTACCCAATGATCTTTGGGGACTGTTGGGGCAGTTAACACTCACTGCTGGAAATTGGAGAGCAGTACGGGATTCGAACCCATAACAGAGTGAATGCGAGACGAGCAGGCTTCCGATGACGACACCAGAAAATGCTGTAACAATACCAAGAAAATTGGCAAGACCTTAAATACCCAACAGTAGATGCACGGAAGACACAAAAAACCTTACACTGCATGCACTGGCCCACACTCACTCCGAACCTCCAGCAGTGACCGTGGCCGGTTGTCTCGGGGCTCCGGGGTTCAAGAGAAAACGGATGGATTGAAATCCTTTGATCGCTTTATTTAATCCCAACCTTATCGAACTGAAGTGGTTTCTTTGGCCCGTTTAGCTTGTTTTCTAATCAGTCTTACTGATATGCCTTCTAAGTAATGACGCCTGCCTGCAATTGCTCTGATGTCAACTTTGGCTGGGCGTGGTGGCTATTTGAGCTTGTCACTGCTGACCAGTTCGCCTCCCCCCCCCCAATACGCACACAGTGTTGAGTCTAGTGATGCAAAGTCCCAAGGTTGTCTGTCCCCTCTCCATGAGACAGTCCTACTCACTCTGTGTGTGTGTGTGTGTGTGTGTGTGTGTGTGTATGTGCGTGCGTGTGTGCACCACGGTCTGGGATCGTCTCTCTCTCTCTCTCTCTCTCTCTCTCTCTCTCTCTCTCTCTCTCTCTCTCTCCCTACCTCCTGTGTGTGTGTGATTCACCACGGTCATGGGTGGTTGGACTCTTAATCCACAGGTATTACCATCCCGAATGGGAGCTCTGAGCTGATTCATGGCCCGATCTATGGGTAATGCTGTGACCTTACACACACACACACACACACACACACACACACACACACACACACACACACACATCTTGCCTACCAGAGTTTGAGTGCCTCCTCGCAGTGCAGCGATGCTGAAATTCTAAGACCTGGGCGGGACTCGAACTCGGATAGCTGCAGTAGCATTCGAAAGTAGTGTCAATGCACCGTCGACCCGTGTGTGTGTTTACTTAATTGTAGTATACAGGAAAAGAACAACGCTCGTTCCCGTCTCCTATTCTCTCTTTAACATAACTAGCTTCTAATTCATATATAGTTCCAACTTATTCTATATCCTTGATTTTCCATTATAATGTTTAGATTTGGACACGTGTATAGCTTGAGCTTGGGCTATATCAATTCCTAAACTATCCCAAGTATTTATGCATCTATATGGAAAACTGCATATCTTCACATCCTTTTGACATGTGGCCTTTCTTAATGTGTTCCCATGACCTTTTAAGGCCCTCCCATCTTAATCAGGAGATCTCTTCTGTCAATGTGATTTATGTCCTTTAGTGACCTGAATACAGTAATCATATCACCTCTTTCTCTTTGATCTTTCAAAGTTGACAGACCCAGTGATTTTGGTCTCTCCTCGTATGGTTTATCTGCTAGGCTGTGGACCAGTTTAGTTGCTTCCCTTTGTATTCTCTCCATCTTGCTTATATCCTTCACTTTGTGTGGGGACCATACTACTGACGCATATTCCAGTCTTGGACGTATTGTGGTTTCTATGAGCTTTTTCATCAACCCTTCATCCGTATAGTGAAACGTCACTAATCTTCTGCAATTGGCCGGATGTCTCTCCCACAACCCTGCTGATGCATGTCAGATGACAAGTTGTCTTTTATCAACACTCTTTTGCTTTTTTAATGCGTGTGTGTGTGTGTGTTCGTGTGAGTGCGCGTGAGAGAATGAGTGAATGAGTCAGTGAGTGGATCAATGGAAAGGTGAGTGGGGGAGTGTGTGTGTAAAAGAGAGAGAGACTGTGTGTGCGTGTGCGTGCCTGAGAGGGAGGGAGGGTTTCACCATGGTCTGCGATCACATGCAAGACTTATGATCAACAACGATTATTACCCACCGGGAGAACTCCGTCGCTCATATGGTAAAATCTATTGGAGGTATGTGTGTATTTACGTTCGTATTCACGTGAATGGGCTTCACATACGTATGCATGACGGTGATCTTTGTATGTTTCACTTTCACCCCTTGAGTCTGGAGACCGTCGCGCCGCCTCGTGTGTTGCAACATGTGCTACAATAAGCCCTATGGGCCGCGGCGGCTATATATGGATGGTGGCGGAGGACCCCGGAGCGTGGCGACTGTGACGTCTTACGGCCGGGGCGGGCGGGCTGGCTGTTGCTAGGAAATGCAGCTGGTAGGCGCAGAATTCGCTTTATTTTCAACTCCCTCGCTGCGATGATAACGTCGGAATTCTAAGAATAGCGTCTATGCGAAAAGTGTTTTTGCCATGCAAAATGTATTGTTATAATCATGCCTTTATTTATTTGCTTATTTTATTTATTTATTTGCTTATTTTATTTATTCATTTACTTGTTCGTTCAGTAATTTGTCCATTTAAATATTCGTTTGATAATTAGTTTATTTTATTTTTTTTTTTTACTTGATCACTTCCACAGTAAAGTTTTCCTCCGATAGTCTATCCAATGATTTCTACAGCATATATCTCGACCCGGTGAAGTGGAGGAAAAAAAAAGTCTGCCGGTTAGGGGACTCGAACTCGCGTACCGTGAGACATGAGGTGGTCTGTGAGGAAGACATGGGCTTTGTTTATATAACAAAGGAAAGTGCAAAGGCGTGATACACATACAAAACATATATTGTGTGTGTGTGCGCGCGCGCGTGTGTGTATGATAAGTATGAGATGTGTGTTACCATTCTGGAGACCCCATCCACGGTACGATCTGGTCTTGAGGCCGCAGGCCAGATCTGGTCGGATCTGACCAGATTGGATCGTGTATGTGCTGGTTTGCCCGACCGAATGACGCGATCCAATCTGGTCGGATGATGACCAGATCTGTCCGGCGGCCTCAAGACCGGATCGTACCGTGGATGGGGTCCCGTAGGGATTTCTGTCAACTGAATGAAATGGTGGTGGTAACCGGCAGAATGAAGGCGCAAGCAGACGAGAGGAGGTGGAGGAAGGGTGATCCGAGAAGGGGTTACATCTGCTGAATGGAATCGCTTGCCAACTGCACAAACACCAACACATATAAACACACACATTATATATATATATGTATATATATATATATATATATATATGTGTATATATATATATATATGTGTGTGTGTGTGTGTGTGTGTGTGAGAGAGAGAGAGAAAGGGTCATCCTTTGTAATACTACAAAGGAGTTGTATATGAACTCATCTTGTAGGTACATTAATGTGTATGATTACATTTAGGCGCCATCCGGACTGTTTGTTTTTATTTCGTCGAGGATGACTGACCAGCGCCGCTGCCCTTGGGAACAGCAACAAGAACAAGGTCACCCCGAATAGGGCCAGAAAAGCGACAGAGGAGAGGTTCACGAAAGGAGGGCAACAGACTCGAGATATCGAGTCTGAAGGTGACCACTATCCCTCACTCACTAGTCTCCAATCGTACATTAAAACTTCATTGCTCTGGTCCGTAGGGGTGTAACAAAATTCCCTAAAGGATTAACTGACTTGTCTTTCCAGTCACTATTCCGGTGCACCAAATCGAATCCACTCTCCCTTTCTTAATCCAGTTGCGTTTATATATATATATAATATATATATATATATATATATATATATAATATAATTATTATTTATTTATTTATTTTTCTATATCTATTTATCAATATTATATATATATATATATTATATATATATATATATATATATATATATATATATATACACATATATATATATTCTATTTGCAACGACTAACGTATGGGGAAAATATTAAATTCATATCGATGATATCTGTATATTTTTTCTAGGGTGAATTTAAGCTTGGGCGACTCAACTCCTTGTGAATTCATGAACTACTGTATATACAATGTCGTAATGTCTCGTTCTGCGCTCAAGTTTTTTGGTATCAAATGTATCAAGAAACACCAGTATTACATTTTTTTCATGCTAACGTGTGTTACATCAGTTTATTGCCCGTGTTATCTCATTGTAAACATTCACTCCTCCATTGCACCACCGTCAATTCGATATTTATGTGCGTAAGAGTGTTGCAACCCGGGAGGAGCGAAAGAAGTTGTGGTTCCTGCCTGTGACTGTGTGCGCGCGCAGGCCGAGCGAGCCCTCTCCTCTCGCGCGCTCGCTCGCTCGCTGGAGCCCAGCATTCCTTCTTCATCAAACCGGGCCTGTGAACACGTGGCCCCTCCACGTGACGTGGACGGGACGAACCCCATCCCTCTTCCCTCTCTCTCTATCTATCTCCTTTCTCTCCCCCCTCTATCCTTCTATCTCCTTTCGCCCCCTCTCTCAATATGCCTCCTCCCCCCCCTCTCTCTCTCTCTCTCAGCCATGTTCCTGCTCGTTTGACGATGTAACTCCTCTTTTTCTCTGTCTTTCCTCTCTCTCTCTCCCTCCCTCCATCCCTCATTCTCTCTCTCTCTCTCTCCCACCCACCCTGCCTAGCGGAACGAAAATGTCCAGTACTTGTCATGGACCTCATTTCGAGGTCCTGCAACTTCGTCTCCGCCCCAAGGAATGGCTGGCAGCCTCTCGAGGTGAGACTCGGTGGAACGAAAACGTGGAAAAGGAGGACCTTCTACTGCGCCAACACCTCCACGCGGTACTCCCCGGGACCTACAACTCTCACCTGAGATTTGCCAGTCCACTTGGGAGTTGCAATGACTGACAGCGTATTCAGTCACCGTCCCTCCCATCCACTAGCAATATCTTCATTTTTGCACCTAACGAGGCCTCCGCCGATGGCTCGTGACGGTGGGGACAGGAGATGGTGATCCCTAGAAGCCCTTAGTCACAGCCCAGACGGCAGGCGGTGTGGTAGGCCCAGTGGTCGCCCTACGTTAGGATGGGGAATAACACAACTCGGCAGCAACTTACACGACTGATCAGCCCTATTTAGGATCCGCTTTAAAAAAGACTCCAAAGCTACACATGACCTAATTAAAAAGAGAGGGACCATGCAGATTAAAAGCAGGAGAAACACGTCGTGCAAGTCATGGTATGGTGTGAAAGAGGCCTTTGTTGAGCAGCGGACTCAGAATGGCTGATTGATTGATTGATTGGTTGACCCACATGAAGGAGGGGCTAGAAAAGGCAGTCTCCACAAACCTACTGTCAGGGTGTTCGAGGGGATAGCCTGGCTGCAAGGTAAAGAGTACGGGGTTGAAGAGGTATTTATTTAGAGTTGAAGTTGGGCGACAAGAGTAATATGGTTCACTCCAGTTGCGAAAAGGAGGGAGGGGAGACGGCGACTATGCGTTTCAGGTTGTGTCCCAAAGTGGTCTGCTAGTGGGGGAGGAGGGGGGCGGTGACGAAGCAGCGAGCGTGGCTCGCAGCGTGATGCTCCGATGCGACCTGAATCTTCGTCGATTTGGTCCAGCTTATATACCGGGACAGGTCATGAACACCGCTCTTAATGGGACGCCAGGGCAAAGTGTCCATGTCTAGGGAGCCAGACGTAGTGCGTTCTCAGGCTGCTGATCTAGCCACGGCCCATCGGTGGGATCCAAATTGCTCCACAACCCATGCGACCAAGAAGAACCTTTCGCCGAATCATCATACTCTTTCAAAAAGCATGACCACAAGCCCATGGAATAATGTGCCAAACACGCCGAAACACATAAAAAAACGTATATTTCAGCAATAACCAAACCCATATAACCAAAATATAGGAAAGGGATGAACAGTTTTCATATTTCCCCGTTCTTCACCCCAATAGCCACATAAATCATGGACCCAAATTCATACCCCAAAAGACTACTACCTGACTTCACACCACACTCTGCCGAAGACTATAACTGTCCATTCACAGAAGTGGAATACCACACTTCCCTTAGCCCAGATAACATATACTTTAATAAGATATGACACCTATACCCAACCGCAGCATCATTTACATAAGCCCTCGTCATTTGA
>NC_134794.1:62500-67500 GCF_046742065.1 Oratosquilla oratoria | reverse complement strand
GCGCTTGACCGCTTATTCAGTGATCCGTGTTCGAGCCTCGCCCAGGGCTGAAAATTTCAGCATCACTGCACTGCGAGGAGGCACTCCAATTCTGATGTGCAAGAAGTCGGAGTGTGTGCGTGCGCGGGCGCGTGCGCGTGTGTGTGTTGGGCAGTGTTTCTCAAACGGTGTGCCCTGGAAGGTAGCCAGGTGTGCCCCAAGATAACGTAAGATTTAATTAATAAAACATGCTTATATTTTAAAAAATTGTATGATTTTCATATTTACTGACACCAAAAATGTGGTTTAATAATCAGCGTCAACTGTTCGCCATTTGACATTTTGAAATGTAAAAATAGATCAAATATTAAATGCAGTGATGAAAAGATGAGAGTATATTTATCACAAATAAGGCCAGGCATTGACAAAATTGCCAAATCTCATCAATCACATGTTTCACATTGGAATACTTTAAATGTAAAATGTAATGTCTAAAAAATAAATGGTTATTTCAGGATACTTCTTTATAATGTTCTTATTTTCAAAATTCAGGACTAACTTTTACATATTTGAATCAATGATGCGCCCCAAAGTTTTGGTTAATTCATAGGTGCGTCCTGGTGTAAAAAAGTTTGGGAAACACTGGTGTAAAGTCAGAGCATTACCCATAGATCGGGACATATACAAGATAGATTTCCATCCGGGAGAGTGATAACCGTCGATTACGAGTCCAACACTTGATCCAAGACCGTTGTGAATCACACACACACACACATACACACACACACACACACACACACACACACACACACACACACACACACACACACACACACACACACACACACACAGTAAGATACAGGAGCCCAAGAGCGTTACCCCTTTCCTGTATACTACAAATAGGTAGATGTAATTACGACACACATACGCGCGCGCGCACACACACACACACACACACACACACACCGGAGGTTCGATGGCGCAGTGGTAACGTTCGCAACTGCTAACTCAGCGGCCCGAGTTTGAATCCCGCCCAAGGCTGAAATAATTTCAGTATCGCTGCTCTGCAAGCCGTTACTCCAACTCATGGGCGGGGAGTTGTGTGTATGGGTGTCAGGTCACAGCATTACCCATAGATCGGTCATACACGAGCTCTGAGCTCTCATCAGGGAGGGTTGTAGTTGTCGATCACTAGTCCAACACGTGATCCAATACCATGGTGAATTACACGGGTAGCGAAGGATAACACCCGGAGGTATCTAGTAGTTGCCATGAATCTCATATTGAGATCGTGCAGCTCTTCGCCTCATCCTCTTGATAAGAAGGGGCCGAGTTATATGAGACTCGGATGATGGAGGAGACCTGGCGAAGGAGGCCCAACGGTGGGCCCTTTATTGCCTGCAAGGGACCTCCCTCCTGCTGGGAGTGGCTAAGAGTGAGTGAAGGCAGTGAACGTGACTGACAGGACATTCAATCACCGTCTCTCTCACGAACAGTAACATTTTTATATTATTGTTATTACGTATTATTATTGTTATTATCGTGTATGTCTTTACATGGGCACGTCGTTCAGGGAACGTCCGGTGAATAATGAAGGACCCCCCCACACACACACGCCCACACACACACACACACGCACACACACACACACACACACACACACACACACACACACACACACACACACACAGAAGCAGCAGCCATGACAGGACCGTCCAAAGTGTTTGACTTGTATGTATGTTTTGGCTGCGGCTAGACGATTTTGATCACGTGAGGGGAATGCTTTCCCTCTACAAGGGTTGCTATAGGACAGTGGTCGGCAACCCTTATAACTAGAAGAGCCATTTTTCATTCAAGTTTGATGAAAATGTGCTGTCGGAGCCGCAATACAAAAAAAAATCAGATTAGGAAAGACATCTCTACAGTTCATAATGATTGATGGCTACAGATCTTTTCGAAGTCGAATATGGCGTTCTCGTGTTGATGGAACGATTATTTTGTTAAAAAAAAAAAAAAAAAAAAATTGCGGGGTCACAGACACACCACCGGTATGGGAGGACAATCAGGCGACGGTGAACACTTGGATTTGATCGCCGCAGGAAAGATCAACCGAGCTTTTTTTCACCAATAATCACAGTTTCTATTCTTAGTGGAAATTCTGTGCCGAAGAAGATGGCAGAACGGATGTAGTAAGTGATCCCTTAGCATGAAGTAGGTCTTAAGGTGACTACATACTAGGCATTTCTGGCTAGCATGCTACTAGCTTTTGCTCCTCCCTTTGAGAAGAAACGACTTCGGTTACGATATTTTAACTTTCAAATTACACTTGTGTCAGAGAAGCTGAATGACGAACTAAGAGAAGTTAAACCTAAAAGACGAATGTTAGACACATTAACGAGATGTTCTTACGGAAATCTAGAATGTTGTAACCGAAGTCGTTTGTACTCAAACGAAGTAGCAAAAGCAAGTAGCATGCTAGCCTAGTGTGCCGCCACTTTAGTAATCACATGGGTTACCGTATGCCTCTTGTCACAGTTATCAATGTGGGGCAAGGTCAGCATCGTCGATCCAAAGTGGACCGTGATTGTCATTTGTATCCTTCATCATCACCCACCTCTTTCATATTCTCTCTCTCTCTCTCTCTCTCTCTCTCTCTCTCTCTCTCTCTCTCTCTCTCTCTCTCTCTCTCTCTCTCTCTCTCTCTCTCTCTCTCTCTCTCTCTCTCTCTCTCAGTCTAAATAAACATATTTATTTCCCAAAGACTAAATCTAAAGTCTACATGTATTATTAATGTTCACACATCTTCTAGCCCGCCTGAATATAATTTACACAACATATATAATTGAGTCATTATTTGAGATTCCTATGGATTAGTGGATCTACTCTACCGCATCCTCGTGGAAGAGCACGTACAGAAGATTAGAATCAAGGCAATGTAATTATGTTTATAAAGGCAGGTTACAGCTCCATTTAGCAAAGGAGCATTACTATTCTTAACAATAAAGTAACCCAATTCGACAATACAGTATAATTGTCAACATAATCCACAGCAACAGAGAGTAATGTTTGTGTTAGTGTATGCATATGTGTGTGTGCTAGTGTATGTATATGTGTGTGTAAGAATGCGTACACATATTTTGCATTTTAAACTTGTGGGTTATTCAGTGCTATTGTGTGCATTATCGTCAAGTTATCTTCATAGCAATTGTGATTGTCTTGTTCCTCGCCTAATCATAATCCTCATGTTACGTTCAGAGTAAAATAAAGCTTGTAAATAGTGTTGCTACGGCAAATATAATCTAGTGTCTGAAAGCGACTGAAACTCATAGACTTGAAAGTTAAGGCTGATAATGTTAGTATTTGTTGAAGATTAGTGTCCCCGTCTTGTTTCTTTCGCTATTATCATGTGAACCGGACTTTTGCGGCTGCAAGTTTCCCCCTGCAAGACACCAGGTCTATTCCCAATAGGTATGATGACGCCATCAAACCTGTTTCCACCTCGTCTGACTACTTGCAAACTCGAGTTGGAATTTATCTGTTCATATATTTATTTATTTATTTATCTACTTATCCAATCCGTCTATCCATTTCTTCACTTATTTAATATTATTTATTTTTACTTTTGTACTTTTCTTTCCAATGCATTCCCGCGGGCTTCCTTGAAGTAAAGACTTCGTTCAGGCCCTCTATTACGTTGTTCGCTGTAAGTTCAAGGATAGTCTAGACAGAGAAAAAATCCCCAGGGTATTTAAAAGTAGCAAAGACATGGTCAGTATTTTCTAGACTCTAGAAATAACTGACCATATCTTTGCCACTTTGAAACACTGAGGATTTTTTTCTTTTCCATGCAAATGTACTTTTTACACCTGATTTCACATTTTCTCTGCACAGGTCACTTTACAGTGTATTGTGTATCCTTGGACAGATTCCGAATACTTTGCAACTAGGACTGCATATCGTAAAAACTGTTGGGGGGGGGTTGTGTTATAAACCCCTTCTGTCACACATAGGCGACTCAAATGAGTTCGTTTGATTAGAAACGACTTGGGTTGTGAGCTTTCATTTTTCGAACCTCCAAATGTCAAATTTCCTTTGCGTCATATACTGAGAAGCTGAACGACGTACTAAAAGAAAATTTAAACCTAGAATACGATTATGAGCCGACACTCTGTTGAATTGTCCACAGGGAAGTCTTTCATGTTGCAGGCGAAGTCGTCTTCCAGTTTTTCAAATTCATAACATTTGACGCGAATCTTGAATGTGTGACTCCCAGGTGCTATATACGTACATTTCCTCCTCCTCTTGTCATGGCCAGCCCCGTGGAGAGGGGACGGTCTGGCCTAGAGAACTTAGATTAGATTAGATAATACAGTGGGAGACATAGGTCAGTTTTAGAACCATTCCCCCGCCCCAGACACACACACTGATCAACTTTAGACTCTCCACCCTAATAAACATTGGCTCGGTTAAATTGGAATTGGTTAGGGTAGGTTATGTATCACGGGCCATAATCAGTTGTAGAATGTTGGTTAGGTTGGGTTATGCATCATTAGCCATAATCAACTGTAGAATGTCCACCCCAGCAATACTCAATTGTACAATCCCCACCCCAAGCTCGTGTGGGGGGAAAGTCTACAATTGATCATATATATATATATATGTACGTGTGTATGTGTAATTCTCTTGTGAGTTCTTATTAGAAAGTGAAATATATATTTGGAACGGAAACCCTTATAATAAATTCCATCTGGTGTCCAGAGATATCTAGATTATATATATATATATATATATTCTTTATTCTTTTCTTTAAAAAAATCAAAAAGCCGTCTGTTAGGAAATATTTCTTCCTTGTGCTCAGCCTGTGATAAAAGTATGTAGCCGCCTGTCGTTGTCACACATTCACTTGAATCAACATAGCGACGACAATAGTGTTTACTTTCTGACACGGCATTTCAAAACTGATCATAAACATTTATGGTCGCATCACGATGTGCTTATGGACGAACGATTCGGTTATTAGG
>NC_134794.1:5000-60000 GCF_046742065.1 Oratosquilla oratoria | reverse complement strand
CCCCTCTCACCCACTTTGTGTGTGTGTGTGTGTGTGTAACTCTCTCCCCTCCCTCCTCCCTCTACCCTTACTGACCTCCATGTTTGTCTTGTCTTGTAGTTACGTTGTTAACACAACGGTCTGAGTACACACCGTCATATGTAGAAATGAACGTGAAGTTTCTTTGGTGTGTTGGAATGGCTGTTTATCTATCCATCTTTACCTCTGCCTCCTTCAATCAATGATAAGGAAAGAAAAACTGCAAAGGAAATAAACACAGAAAATCAAGAAAAGTTACACCAGAGGAGAAAGGTGAACCACCTTGTAAGCTGAATCATGACAGATAGCCCCAACTCACTCCCTCCCTCCCTACCCACCTTTTCTTCCTTCGGCCGAGCCTCTCTGGCTGTGGCGGTTGAATTCAAACTTCCCGCCAAGACGGGCAGGTGGCGTTGTACTCCTTTGTTTCTCTTCGGGGCCGTGACCCCTCCCACCCTTTCATGCGTGGGTTGATCGGCCACCCTCACCTCACCTTACCACTGCTCCACACCTCCCTACCCTTCATTCCTTTCTTCTATGTGGCGGCACACTAGGTACTTTTCGCTAGCATACTAATTCCTTTTGCTACTCTGAATAGGAACGACTTCGGTTATATTTTTCATTTTTCCTTATGTCAAATTACTCTTGCGACATGTGAGAAGCTGAATGACGAACTAAGAGAAGTTAAACCTAGAATATTAATGTTCACACAATTTTGAGAAGTTCTTACAGAAGTCTAGAATATTATAACCGAAGTCGTTTCCACTCAAACGAAGTAGCAAAAGCAAATAGCATGCTAGCATATGTGCCGCCACCTTTACTCGACCCTCGAACCCTCCATACACTTTCTCCGTGGCTGGCCATAGAATAGGGCTTTGTGTATGCATCACATTTAGAAAAACCGTGATCTAACAGTAAGTTTCCAGTGTATTGGCAATTTTTTCTTCAGCCCTTTGTCAGTATATGATTATAGTTATTGAAAAAAAAAACACCCACCCACCCCTAAGTCTCGTGGTAACACAATCACAAGACGAATGACTACGGCATTATTCCATGACACCAAGACATTATTTCCACTACCAAGAGTTTTTCTAGTACGGCAAAAGCCGGACTTCATGGACTTTGGGCAAGAGGGAGGAGGTTGGAACAAGAGATGAATAAAAGATTTGGTAACTGTAGACAGATTATGTAAAAATATAGAAGGTGATTATGAGTCAGTTCTGTAGAAAGAGAAAATCAAGGTCTAAGAGAGGCATATCGGGGTATAGTGTGCAATCGGGAGAAGATAGCTGCTGTACAGCGGACTCGGGTAGAACGAATGTAGGACAGTTGCAGTATTGGTGTGAATGTAAAGTTGTTCATTTTGGGTAATAATTACTGATGAACATGTATATTTCTCGTTTTACTGGTGAGCAACTGACCGTGCCCCGGGGTGAATCGAAGCACACTTCTTCTCTTCCCTGACCAATCACGATCGCTTTTGAAAGACGCGTTGTGGGTGAAAGAAGTCGTGATTGGTCGGAGGGATATGAAAGCGGCGTTGCTTGTTTCACCCGAGATCACAAACCGTGACTCGTCATGTTTTGGCCCTTCAGCTTTTGAGGCCTAGTCATTCTTCGGAAGTTATTCTTCTTCGTTTACTTATTTTACTTCTACCTTTTGTACTATTTCGTTTGCTCCTACTTCTACCACTTTCCTTCGTGGTCAAGATGGTTTTGTTAAGTGGGGCCCAGAAGCAAGTTTCCCTGTAGTTAGAAGCGGTCTGTGACGTGTGTTCCCCCAGATTCTTCCACAGGAAACTCCCCGCATATTTTCTTTCCTAACCGACACCTTCAGGTGGTTGCCATAAGCGTGGGCGAGAATTTCGGAAGACGGTTGGGTCGCTTGCTACCGGACGAGTAAATTTTTACTTTGACAGAATTCATTTCACTGTTGTATTATTCATCTAAATATGTGTACGTATATATTTATATATATATATATATATATATATATATATATATATATATGTATATATATATATATATATATATATGTATATATATATATATATATATGTAAATATATAATATATATATATATATATATATATATATATATATATATATATTAGAATAATGAGATGGTGGGTGAATTCCCCCACGTGTTCCAATCCCCGAAAATTGCTTCGTCATACGGTCAAGAAACGAAGTGCCCAACGTCGTTCGGCTAGGTGGAGCCACACTAGCCATTTCTCGCTAGCATGCTACTTGCTTTTGCTAGTGTGATACTTGGTTTTGCTACTTCGTTTGAGTAGAAACTACTTCGGTGATTTTTTTAAATTCCAAATATCAAATTACTCTTGCGTCAGAATGTGAAGCTGACTGACGAACTTAGAGACGTTAAACCTAGAATACGAATGTTGGACATATTGTTGATATGTTCTTACGGGAGTCAAGAATTGTAATAGAAATCATTCCTACTTAATCGAAGTAGCAAAAGCAAGCAGTGTGCCGCCACCTTCTGCAGACTGGTGTTTCAAGGTTCAGGCCATTACTACCCCGAGATTACCGAAGCGTGCGAACCACAGTTCATCGGTCCGAAAAGCCGACCGCAGCTGGCAACATCCAACCCCCCCCCCCGTTCCTTTGTGAGGCTCTCCATCCTTCTGTGTTGTAGCAATAGATTAACATTTCCTCAACGATAACCAGCGTTTCTATCCCCTAGAGTCTATTACACCGAAGAGGTGGAGTTACAGACATGATACAGGAGAGTTACAAGGAGGGTAGAATAACGGAGGGGTGGGAGAAATGAGCAGCAGCGTTTTTTTTTTTTTTTTTTTTTTGAGATCAGTCTCTAACCTTAAAAGAATGCCGTGTGACTCTGGTCCGTATGGATGTCATTTATTTCAGACGTGGGCCTTTGAAAAACTCACACTTGTTCCTCCTGTGAATTAGTGATGTTCCATTGCTCCTCGGGGGCTGGCGAGGAGGAGGAGGAAACGTGGGACCAGAAATCCCTTTCTCCGTGGCCTTCATGGCTTAGGAATTCTAATTTTTGCTTTCTGCTTGTCTGAGTGGCATTACACGTGTGTATATGAGTGTGTATGTGTGTGAGCTCGTGTGTGTGTGTGCATACAAGTATATACTGTATATACGTATATGGTGACAGAAGTGGCGAAGGAAGTGGAGAAACGTAGTGGATGCAAGAAAGTGGGTGTTAAAGAAGAGGAGTGGGGCTGTTGGATTTTTTTTGTTGTTGCCATGAATAACATTTCTAACGCAAAGGATAATGCATTACCAAAGAGTTGGAGTCATAGAGGTGACAAAGGATTTAAGGAAGCCAATACAAAGAAAACAATGTAGTGCGTGCGTAGACACACAAAAAAGTGTAGACACTTTCAACTATGAAAATATCTACACCCATTAAAAAAGGTCGCGTGCCTCTGGTCCGTAGGGATGCCAATGAAGTCCCTAAGATGTTAGTCTATACACCTTACAGGGACTGTTGGGAGGACGGAAATACTTGCGGTCAAACTGCGGTTGTTGGAATCATTGAAGCCCCCCTAAACCTTTTCGTCGGTTTGTGGGGCATTATTATTGGCGTAAACAGCTTGCAAAGCAACATTTCCCAACGCAGTTTGACTCTCTCTTTCCGCAGGACTTTCCCATTCGCCTGTCTATGTATTGTACAGTTGTTTGTGTGTGTAGTGGCCAGCGGCGATAGCTGCCACCACATCAGAGTTCGCGCAGGATGTGCAAGCCACGAGAAAGTAAAGTTGTCACTGTTCCCCTTGGGCAAGTGGGGTGGGTTTATGAGTGTGCGCAAGATCAGAACATTACCTGTGGATTGGACAAAATGAGATCTGAGTTCCGGTTCGACAGCGGGTCTAGCATGTGAAGGCGAATTTCACACACACACACACACACACACACACACACACACACACACACACACACACACTCAGAAAGAGAGAGCACACACACACACACACACACACACACACACATACAGATAGAGTTGCTACTTTTCTGTATATTCCAATTAGGTAAGTTGGGTAAACACACACACACATATTAAGTATACCAATTTTACAAACTGGACAACAGTAATGCAAGTGGATGGTATGTGTATACCTTGAATAAGACATATCAACTTTCGTGCGAGAGCGCTTCGTGCGGTCCTCATGTTATGCCGTTAACATATATATCGACGGTCTCTGGTCTAGAATGTTTTATTCCAGCACTCTTGTGCTCCTCTGCACATGAGGAGACACGTGGGCGACAATTTTTCCTCCTTTTGTGTGGGGATCGTGCACGCAGGTCACTTGCACCACTCCCACCAAAGTAGATCATCATGGACCCTCTAGGTCAGACCACCCGCTTTCTCGGGATCGATTCCTGTGAGCGAAGAAGAAAAGTCTGTAGGAAAATGAAGCGAGAGTCGTGTATAAAAAGGGGCCATTGCCACAGGGCATTTTTGAGGGATATTTAGTGAGTCTTGGATCGTAGCTCAGGAGGGTTGTGACAGGCTGTATCAACCAACGGGAGCGGGGGGAAAACGGTCGAAGACATAGTTGTGGACATGTTTTTGTTCGAATGAAGTGTGTGTTTTCTACGAGAAGCGAGTTGATTTCACTTCCCGCATGACCACCAAGTAAATGACCTATACGAGAGTTGTCTCTATCGGATACCTCTCTACAGTTCGGTGGCCTTCAATATTAGAAATGGGAATTCCTTTCAGAAATATTCCGGAATGTTAGAAAGAATTTCTGGCATGTAGTTCAATTTTGCCACCCCGCATTTTTTGTTTTGTTTTTTTGTGGGGATACATATTTTTCTAGAATATGGGAATTTTGAGTACTATTATCGGAGAGCTCCTAATAATAGATATTCCCAATAGAGAAAAAAATTACGGGTTCGTACAACCTGATTCGGATACCAGGACTTTTTGACAGTCGTATTAACTTAGAACTTTAACTTTGGGATGTTTTAGTACAGCACCAATCGTCAGACATCCGTGAGCAGGCAGTTAGGAAGGTGCTACCTGCAAACATAAGAATAAAGGAGACTGCAAGAGACCATAAGGCCTACACTAGGCAGCTCCGTATCCATCACCACCTGTCATCCCCATCCATAAAGTTGTCTAATCGTTTTTTAAAACAACTGATAGTTTCAGCGCTTACTAAGTTTATTCCATTCATCGACCACCCTATTAGTAAACCAATTCTTGCCTATTTCCTTCTTAAATCTAAATTTGTCCAGTTTATACCCATTACTGCGAGTCCTGCCCTGTTGTTTTATTATGATGACCTTGTTTGCATCACCCTTGTTATAGCCTTTGATCCACTTGAACACTTCTATTAGATCACCCCGCACTCTGCGTCTTTCCAGAGAGTGTAAGTTTAGGTGCCTAAGCCTCTCTTCGTAAGGCAAATTTCCGAGTCCATGTATCATTTTGGTCATTCTTCTCTGTACTGATTCTAGTGAATTTATGTCCATTCTGTAGGACGGAGACCAAAACTGTGCCGCATAGTCAAGGATGGGTCTAACTATCGCTAGATAGACGGAGACAATACAAGGACGCTGAAATTAAGGAGTCTTGGCGTGCATAGCACACGGCTACGTCTTACTTGTGGAACATTCTGTGGTATACTGTTGGTCACGAGCGCAGCGCGTGTTCTTCGGAGCCACATCCTGAAAGCACAAGCGATGCGGGCAGCCTGACCTTGCTTACGTAAGGGAGAGGGAGAAGCAGGGGCACCTAGGGGGTAGTTAATCCACTACACCCCTAGAAGAGGAGTTACCAGTCTTATTTTCTCTCGTATGCTTATGTGTTGCTGTTCTTCTTGAGCCTTCCGGAGACCACGTCAACACCGAGTAGAACCGTCAGGCATCCACTGACTACCCCTAGTTTTCGGTTTGAGGCAACACTCTTGAAACGGCTGTGACACCCCAAGGCAGTGATTCTCAAACTGTGCGCCGCGACTATCCTCTAAGTGCGCCACGTAATTTTGCATACATATACCAACGCTTTTTCCCCCTTACAAGGGAGGTAGCCAAAAAGGAAAAGGCATAAAAACATTCCCACCCATTCCATCCCTGAATACACTCTACACCCCTCCACCCTCCCTCTCATCTTAGCACCTCCTGGATGATGGGTCATCCCTCCACCTTGTCCACTGCCCTGGGTCAGAAGCACTGTCGCAAGACACAGCACATCCACAGCAAGGCCGCTTCATTAAATCGGCGACCCCCCTCTCCGTCCCCCCATGCATAAAAGGAGAAGAGGGGGAGAAATCCCTTCGGGCTGCGTCAAATTTTGCTCACACATACTACCTCACCCCCCACCCATTCCACCTCCTGCATCACAACATCATCCATATACAACCATTCTCCATTCACCCCTGTCTTCTGTCCTCTCCCGTCCTTCCTCAACAGACATTCTCCTATTCCCCAAAGCCTCCTTCACCCCATCCATCCCATTTTATTATTATTATTATCATTATTATTATTATTATTATCATTATTATTACACGCGCATGCACGCTTATATTCGTACTAATATGCCAAATGTGTATTTCTGTGTAGGTGGAAATAGGTACCAAACTTGCACTACACACTGACTAGAGTTGGTGCTCCGTCAATGTCCAAGACATGTCATTAGTGCGCCACTAAGCCATCAAGTTTGTCCTGAGGGTATCTCAACCGGAAGGGAGGGAGTGTTTTTAATGAGGACCACTAATTTTCAGACTCAAATTATTGGAATAGTGTGTTGATATTTCTTCAGACTACAACCTTACGAATCCTCAACCTGTATGAACATCCCACTTGTTTAAGTGGGAATGAGAGTAAAAAAAATGTCTGTAATAAACCATAACCCATATTTTCTTCATGCACTTCCCCTTGTGTGTGTGTGTGTGTGTGTGTGTGTTTTGTAGGAAGTCTGGAGCAGATGAGATTTATGTGTGTCGTGTGGAATTGGATGAATGACCGAGGGAGAAGAAGAGTAAGGCGATTTGTTAGTGTCGGCTGGCATTACAGGTCACGCTCGCCGGAAGAAGCAACAAGGCCTGCCCTGATTTGGTAGGATGGGGAACGACCGGCGCTTCCAATCCTCGGGGACAACGGCACTACGAAGAGCTGGAGTCGTAGGGTTTCGAGCCATTGGATCACTCCTTCTCAACCCTTTTCCACTCCATTCTTCCCCCCATTTATGAATATCCAGCATTCGTGCTTCTCTCCGTCACTTACTTCCCAAATCTCACCCGGGCAAAAAAGTAATAATAATAATGATGATGATAATAATAATAAAAATAATGTTGATGAAGAGGAACCCTTTGCTTTATTACAAAGTTGACAATCATAATTACCTTTTATTTTATATATTTTTGTGATCTGCATAACTTACACCTCTGGACGACATTGCATAGAAATGTATATTTTGTAGCAAGCGGCCATGCCCCCACCCCCCTCCCTAAGTTCTTGTCATGCCTCCCGCGTTAACACACTGGGTTGTTTATCTCCGATTGTTGGAACAGATTTGCAGCCCCCGTAGCTTTCAGGAAGGAATCTGATATCCTGAAGGAAAATAGTCTTCCTCCAGCACATCCAATGACATTCTAAGTAAACTGTTGAGGAAACAAGATAGTTTAACATATTCATTTTATGGCGGAAATTTTTCTGGAGATGGACGGTACCGCCGATGAATCGGAGGTTGGAGGAAAAATAGCCCAGTGTGATGACCCCTTCAGATTATGTAGAGTAGGGATTGCGGCCGAATTGGGGTTTTAGTGAGGCGGTCTTCCGGAAGTGGGTTAACCCCTTCGCCACAGCCATTCTCCCCCGTGGCTGAAGAAAATCCTTTCGAGTCCGCCAGAACAAAATGCCTAAAGGGTGTAACTACACCCAGGTGGCCGGTCAAGACGGGTGGATAAAGTGAGAAATGTGGAGGCGAGGAGCGGCAGAGGAAAGGGAGCTGGCAAAGAGGGTTGGTTGAAGATTACTGGAATGGCTTGGGCATATTGAAAGAATAAGTGAAGATAGCCCAGCAATATATATATACATATACATATATATATATATATATATATATATATATGTATATATATCTATATGTATATTTATATATATAAATATATATAATATATATATATATATATATATATATTTATGTATATGTATATATACATATATATATATATATATGTATATGAATATATATAGATGTATATGTATACAACTTGCAACACGGAGGACCCAAGCAACACCACTGGACCCAGCATCGACGCCACCTCGATAGGGAGACTATGGTAAAAAACACCGAAGTTGTGGCAAAAGAAGAGGACCCTCAGCGCTTGGCTATCTTGGAAGCCATATGGATAAAGGAGCTGCAACCTGCCATTAATAGGCAGGTAAATGATTTCGCCCTCCTCCCTAGCATGAAACCTGTTCGGAGGAGCCAGATGGACAATCCCAAGACATCGGGCTCTCCTTCCCAGAGGCTCCCCATTCCCCGCGAAAGGGAAGAACTTCCTACCATACGTCGTTCCCAAAGACTGAGAAGCAGATTGGCGCCGAACCCGGGAGTGACCTCCCCGAGTACCATTTCCGCCAACTTGTGATCTCTCCCAGTGTTTGTGGTCCTGCGTGTGACTTCCCCCAGTTGCAACACGGTGACTTCTCCCCGTGCTTCCCATTTCATTTAAAATATGCTCCCTTTCCCTTTCTTTTCACTTCAACTGAGGATGCAGAAAGATCTGCGAAACGTCTTGATAACTATTTTGTTGTGCTTGTATTTTGTTTTTTGCTGTATTTCTTGTATTAATTTCTTGTATTGTGTTTATTGTGTACTATACTTTTGTATCTATTATAACTTTTGTGTTTCCTATGAATTTTGGAAATCTGATTTACTCCCTTTCCCCCTACCAAAAATCTACTTTTCGCAAGCTTGAGAGCTCACGGAAAAAACTAATCAATAATTCTTTTGCTGTCGTTTTTAACAGAATATGTCTCAGAGAGAATCTCCTGCCACGCTTCACCAATATATATATAAGTAGATGCTGGAGGGAACTTGAGGGAAAGACTAAGAATGAGGTGGATGAATGGTGTGAAGGGGGCATTGGATACAAGAGGTATGTCAGTCGAGCAAGGAAGAGAGGGGGTAGAAGATAGGTGTGAATGGAAACTGGTGGATGAGGAAATGACGTGGACAGAATGGATTTCTGGGATGAACAAAGGGGAGAGACGCCGTGTCATGAAGCTGTGGATGTAAACCTTCTTGAGATGTCGGGCTCCCTGCTGTGGAGGTGCTGTGTCTTGCTGCATTGCTTCTGACCCTAGCGAGCACAGGGCAGGTGTGACTTTTCATCTACGAAGAGCAATGATGGGAAGGACGACAAATGGGTTTTTGAATGGGAGAGTGGGGGGGGGGCATGTGTATAGGGCGGGTGCGTGCTTAGGACACGACCTTATATGGGCTAAAGGGATTTATGGTATATGTACAGTATGTATGCATGTATTTGTGTGTATGTATAAATATCCATGCATGTATATATTAATATATGCATGTATGTAAGGGTGTATATATACTGTATATATATGTAGTATGTATGCACCGTATTATGTATATTTGTGCGTATCATACATGTATGCATGTGCTTATTATTTCATATGCATGTGTATGCATGTATTTGTGCGTGTTTGTTGTGTGGGTGTGTGATTGGTTGTTTTGCTGGTTTGTTGGTTGGTAACCAGACGTGCCTGCCTGCCTGCCTGCGCGCCCGCCCGCTCGCTCGCCAGGAGTTGTTCTGGGCTGGGCTTCTTCCTTGTGCGTCGTAGCAGACGACGCGTCGTCATCATCATCGTCCGTGGTTGCCTCAGCAGCACCCGCGCGACCTCGATGTCAGTGGCCTGATCGCTCGCTCGCTCGCTCGCTAGGTAGCACACTCCCTGCGCAGTAAGGGGAGTGGTGACTCGCCACAGCCCTCGACGAGTCAGCGCCTGTAGCACGGAGGACAAAGCTCCGGGCTGGCCAGAACAACGCCGACTTAGGGTCAAGGGCGAGGGGGGGGAGGACGTGTGCACCATGATGGAATGGTAGCAAGTAGCAGTACATAGGTTCTCAAACTTTTTAACTCATCGACACCCTAATGAAGTTTCAAATTTTCTGTCGACCCCCTAATGAAGTTTCAAAATTTCTGTCGACCCTCTAATGTAGTAGCGTTAGTAGTAGTTGTGGAACTTTCCTGTTATTGCCCCACCACTATTTTTTTCTGTTGTCTTTTATTTTGTTTATCTTAGGTTAGGTTAACCTAACCTATCTTAACCAAACCTAACTTAACCTAACCTAACCTATCCTAACCTAACCTAACCTAACCTATCCTAACCTAACCCCACGTATCCTAATCTAACCTATCCTAATCTAACCTATCCTAATCTAACCTATCCTAATCTAACCTATCCTAATCTAACCTATCCTAATCTAACCCATCCTAACTTATCTTCATCTATTCTAACCTAACCTTTCCTAACCTATCCTAACCTATCCTAATCTAACCTAACCTAACCTATCCTAACCTAACCTAACCTAACCTATCCTAACCTAACCTAAGATATACAAAACCAAAGACAACAGAAAAATAAACAAAATAAGTGGTGGGGCAATAACAGGAAAGATCCGTAGTTGTTGTTGTTGACATGCAGTATGATAAAAAGGTAACACAGCAAGAAAAATGTCGAGGTTTACAAGTAAATGTAAGTTAATTGCGAGTGCAACATACCTTTTCTTGTTTCACTGTTAACATCAACTGTCACATTAAATGTATAAACGGAAAGCGAAGTGATGTGGAAACTTCGAGTTTTTCTAACATTTATTCTGACGACGTTATTCCTCTATTTTTTTCTTCATTCAAAACAAAGGTGACATGCGCCCATTATATTTGATAGGTGACTATTTCATCTCTCGTTTGGTGAAAATCCCTGATGCCAAGATCGTACATAATACATCCAGTTCGGACCCTAATACGGACAGTAGAGCTGCGAGAGACCATGAGGGGGAAGGGTTGATTGAAGCGCTGCTGAAATATCTAAAGATTTACTGAAAAAATGTGACTTATGGTTTGAATTAAAGAAAAAAATATTTTTTTTTTCTAATGGTCTCTGATATTCTTCAGATTTTTACGAATTATCGAGAATTTCCAATTTGAGGCTTCACTGGTCCCTTCGACCCCGGTAGGAAACATCCACCGACCCCGTGGTTATTCATCGACCCCTTGGATGATCCCACCGACCCCCTGCGATATCGACCACTTTGAAAGACCCTGATCTAGTAGGAACCACTTCCCTCACCCTAGTGCCCACTAACTCATTTTGCAGAAGTATTTTGGTATACGAAAGAGTGAGGTCCGAGGTAGCCTTTTCAGATAATACATGATGAACTTGTGACGTGAATTTTGGGTTCTTATCCTTATTATATATTGATGCTCGCCCATTTTATTCAGCTGAGGAACGGGCTCGGGACACAACCTTTGGTGTTAAAGCAGAATAAAATAGAATACGTCCATCGCGTTGAACTGGCCAAATATTACTATTCTAAACATTAATCCCCAAAAGGAAAGAAAATGTGGTCTATTTCCCGACATTAAATCATCCTCGTATCTGGACAATAACGAAATTTACCCCCACATAACAGACACAAACTACATGAAAAATCATCTTATTAAACAGAAACGCTCCGTATTAATGAGGCGTTCAGAAACAGGGTTTCGAGTTATGCACGTGTAGGTATGTATATATATATATATATATATATATATATATATATATATATGTATGTATGTATAAGGTTTACACCTTTCACAATCCGTGCTTAGCTCGAAACCAGTGAAAGTGGCGGGGATGTCCCTCTGTTTCTGGACGCCTCACTTGAAAGGTTAAAAAAATATTCCTTACTTCTGCCGAGAAACAGAGGAGCTCCAGGGCGTGGGTTTGGTGTAAGACGCAACTTCAGCGAATGGGGACAAACTTCTCAATGCTACGCAGGTCGTGCCGCCGGAGATTGTAAATGACGAGGGTTCACGTAATCCCCTAAGCTTAGCCTCGCATTCAAGTACGATTCACCTTTGATTATGGCAAAGCAGCTGACGTACAGAGGTTTGATTATCCCCGGGGCCAACTCCTTGAATCTGCCCCAAAGATTCAAGTACAAGGCCTAGCGATGAGAAATGTGACGAGAAAGAAGATATCTTGCATAAATAAACACGGATGAAACATAAACACTATATTCGACTTAGAAATAAATCAACCAAGTTGATCTGACTGGATGCCTCCCACCGCCCCCCGCCCCCCTTCTGTGCACGTCACTGTGTGTGCCTGCCTGGCTTGTAATAAGGGGGATCTTGATCGACAGGTTGCTTTTCGTGAGTGACGTTGCAAGTGCAAAGAGGTGCTGGTGTGGGACGTGGAATAAAACATATTGTACCTGGCGCGAACCTTCACATTTCTGTCGTCTGGTCTCACAACGCTATTTCTATATTCTTCTGAAGTTAATTTTGGAAGTTTCATTAGCCAACACGAAAAATCCCTTTGTGATTTGTTGCCTCCTTTGTAGAAGTGAGAGCGCGTCTACCGTTCTTCTGTTGTTTTCATCTTGTTTCGGTTCATGCCGCTTGTAGTGTTTAGGAATCAGGTGGCCTTTGAGATCTGAGACTTGTGGTCCATGGACCACTCGACCTGGTGAAGATATCGGTGAAGATGTGGCCTTCTCCAGGGGGAGCTATAGAACAGCATCGCATAAGTATGGGGGGTACGGAAGAAAACAGCTTGAGAATTCCCTGGATTCCACGAGCGAGACTGTACCGAAGGGGGGGTTTGTGAATGAGCCAAAGTTCAGATCTGTGGCCACAGTTAAACCCACAAGGTCGGCGTACCTGGTCACTTCCACTAGGCATTTCTCGCTAGCATGCTACTTGCTTTTGTTTTTTCGTTTGTGAAGAAAGGACTTCGATTACAATTTTTTTTTTAAATATCCAAAAGTAAAATTACTCTTGTGTCTTTAGTGAAGAACTGAAAGACGAACCAAGAGAATTTAAACCTAGAATACGAATGTTAGACACATTGTTGAGATGTTCTTACGGAAGCCTAGAATATTGTAACCGAAGTAGTTTCTACCCAAAATAGCAAAAGCAAGTAACATGCTAACCTACTATGCCACCACCTTAAATTATTCTACCCAGGCATTAGTACAAGTCAAGAGAAATGAGGAAGGACAGAATGATTGATGCACGTGTATTACCGTGGCCCCAATCTTAGAACAGCCAGTCACTCGTTATTGTTTGTAGCCCACGACATTGGCGGCCTAATAGTACTTCCTTGTGCCCTGAATTTTTATGCCAGCTATCTAAATCGACAGCAGTAGCCATAATAAAGACTAGGATGGAATGTAAATGACAGTGGCTGGATAAGAAGGAGGCTGATGGAAAAACGATGACGCAGTTATGTGTTTTTATTCTGGCTAAGGGTGGGTGATCTTTCCTCAGCCGAAAAAAAAAGTAATTTGGGACAATTGAGGTTTTCATCAATCGGTACAGTTCGATCAATATTCCTGTGTTTTTCTTGAGATGAATCATCTGCTCATAACCAGAGGGTGTTTTTTTTTTCTTTTAATGAAAGCATCGTGTTGAAGATGAGGAGACTTGTTCTTGTTTGCACAGTTGTCGTTTTAGATTCGGTGGCTAAAGGGTGACCTAACGATCACCTAAAGATGGTGGCACACTAGGCTAGCATACTACTTACTTTTGCTACTTCGTTTGAGTAGAAACGACTTCGGTTACAATATTCTAGACTTCCCTAAGGGCAATTCGACAATGTATCTAACATTCGTATTCTAGGTAGTTCGCCATTCAGGTATGAGACATTTGGAAACTGAAAAAAATCGTAACCGAAGTCATTTCTACTTAAACAAAGTAGCAAAAAATGAGTAACATGCCAGCAAGAAATGTCTAGTAAGTCGCCACCTTAAGCGATGTTACAAGGGATGTGTGGGGAGGGGGAAGAGTTTGGGTGTCTGCCACCATCAGCCAAGGCAGCTTATAGGCTTCGGTTCACAAGACCTCCGGAGGCGGCCCCTTAAGAACACAGTTTCAGGACAGTCATGGTGTTAGTGGTGCAGGTCAGCAATGGAGGCATGACAGCGGTGACACCGCAATCCGTGAAGCCGTAGCTTAACTCATTAACGACTCGAGCATATGGGTCCGAGTAGCTCCTACGACGGACCCGCCACCCCGATCCGAGCGTTCTACAACGTGTATGTTCTATTTTCGTCTGGGTCGAAGGAAGCAATGTGCCTGTTCCGCCAGTAGCCTTGGGCTCTTGGGAACACCGGCTCCGAGCCGCTGCTGCAACTGCGTCGTCAGCCCTCTCATCCCCCTGGACAGGACTCGGGGACCAGTTGAAAGTCATGTTCCTGCCTTGTGGGGGTAGAGGCCAAATGGCGGATGCTATCCCCTGGCTGAGGGCGTCTCAGAATATCAATAATATACTTGGAGTCCGGGTGTATACAGGACAACATCACATGATCAGGGCGTGCGCCTAAGTCCCGTGGATAGCGATGGCTTCGCCTTGGAGCTGGGAGAAGTCGAGGACTCTTCTGCCGAAAGCTAGACCATCAATCATGAAGGCGGATCTCGCAGTGCGCTGCCTGATGGAGTCCACGGAAGCAATTGTGTAGAAAATAGAATCTGAACCCGTAAACAGCAGGAAGTTCCCCCTCCTACGGCTGAATAAAATCGCCTGTCGACAGAACGATCGTCGCCGTCTACAGGTTACTGTTCCCAACTTAGAATGGAGAGAGAGAAAGAGAGAATTATTGACCTGTTTCAAGCTACGAGAAGGGCGCGGGGGTGGGCAAATGAGAAAGTGGAAGTGGAAGATAAGAGTTGGAAGTTGGTTCTCAAAGTATTGCGAAAGAATATTCCTTTTAGTTCTGTAAGGCTGCTTCAAGAACTACTGAGGTATGTTTGGACATCATCCTTTTAACGTGTCCCTCTTGGGACATTGGCCAAAACCTGGGATGGGCAACCTTTTTAAATGTCAAAATCAGCCAAATATTTGATACAAAATTTTCTTGCATGACAACGGAGTGATATTACAGGCCATGCGAGTATGAGCCCCCTCCCTTCTCCTAGGGCTTCCAATCCGCCGCCCTGCGCAGCAAGCGGTTACCATTGGTCGTACAAAAGGAATATTTATTAGTTATTCTTTTTTAAGGTGAGCTCTGGGTTTCGCGTGTCGGAAGAAACTCGTTAGTGTGCCAGGTTTTGGACGTGGGGCAAGGGTTGCCCACCCGTGCCCCCAACATTGGCGAAAGCACAATGTTGACACAGTTGCCATGGAGACTTCCGAAGACGGTGAGGGCACTTTAGGAGTAGACTTCGGTTATTGCAGTAATAGCTCGTAGTCGATAATGCAAGGCGCTTCGGGGAATACGGGAAGGTTAGATGTAAAACTGTAATATTCTTTTCATTATCCTCTTTCTGCTTGTACATTTTTTTATGCTATTTTAGTTTTTTTTGGGGGGAGAGGCTATCGCTTTCACGAGGTTCTTAAATGGCTCGTCTGTGACTCAGAAAATGTTAAGTTCCACTGCTTTCTACTTAAATGTGTTGAGTACTAAATAAAATAAGACCAACAGACAGTGAGGTTTTGCATCGAAGGGAAAAGCAGGCATGTGTTCCACAAACGTACTAAGAGTCAGAGTAGACACCATGTGAAGACAGAACCTTGTTGAAGCCTTTTCAATTGCACAGACGCAGAATATAACCTCTTAAGCTATGTATTCACCCAAAAGTGCTGATCATGTAAGCCAGCAGCCGTAGGTAATTCAAATATCATCTCATCATTTTAATGCGTTGGTTCCCAATGTAGAGCACACGCTCCACAGCTGGGCAATTTGATTTTAAATGTGGGCAATTTGAGAACGAGTTATTAACCGATTTATTCTAATAAGTCTGTGTCTAGTGTGTGTGTATGTACATGTGTAATTACATATGTAAATAGGAGCTCAGTTTTTGAATAATAAGAATTGCATGTCACTGGGGGGTCATCAGGGTTTTAGAGATACATAGGGTTTTTTTTTTTCCAAAAAAGGAGGTGGGGGAACCACTGTCTTCTCAAACTTGTGTTTCACAAGACACCATGAAACCTCAGTATTTTTTAGAAGCGAAAAATGATCTCGATCTTCGCTTTCCTTCCAATTGTTCGGGCGAAAGTCACAGAAGTCGTATACAATAAATCAATTTTATATGATAGCTGGAATTGAATTATTGCTTAGCAGATTATGTATGTTATTTTGAAAAAGCAGTTATTGATATGCAAATCTGCATTTGCTGATGATATTTCCGTTCTCTATCTATTTATTTGTTTACTTACTTTTTTCCTCCTTGTCCCCAGCAAAAAGTCGGAGGGCAAAGAACAACACGTTGGTCTTTGACCCATCCTATCATAATAAAAGACCTGCCCCAACTTCGACAGTTGCTGGGGGTGGGGAGTAGATTCGCTAGTTTTTTTTTTTGTTTTTTTTTTTTCTTACTGTGTCCGCACCTTCGTATGTCCAGGTATTTAGTTTAAAAAAATGGTTGATACAGAGGAGGCACACATACACACAGATTTGCTGGTATAGTAATACCGAGTTCGTCTGCTAACTAAGCGGCTTTGAATTCGGTCCCCGAACAGGGCTGAAAAGCTTTACAGCACTGGAGGTTCTGCTGGGCAAGGAATTGTGCGTGTTTGTGTGTGTGTGTGTGTGTGTGTGTGTAAGGTAAACCCACAGGACGGGTCATATGTGAGTTCTGAGCTCTCATCCAAGAGGGTGACAACGATCGGTCACGCTCCCAACACGTGATCAAAGACCAGTTGAATCACACGCTTGCGCATACACACACACACACACACACACACACACACACACACACACACACACACACACACACACACACACACACACACACACACACACATACACACAGAAAGGGAGAGAGAAGAGAGGGAGGGAGGGAGAGAGAATTGAGGATGGGTTGGAGGAAGTTACCAAAAACTAGTTTCGTCTGGTTGCATTGCAACAGGTGCTCGACAGCCCTCGTGGTAGGCGCAGCGGTGCCCATGCGGCTGCTTCCAGGAATAGGAATGGAGCAAAAACTTCTCTTTGCCCAGCTCTTCACTCCTCCTCGTCCTCCTCCTCTTCACTCCGACACTCGCCTAGCCACATGCACCACGAGAGACCCTCCTTGCCTGATCACGGTGAGCGACCGCTGCGCACTAGACGACGTCAACTGCAGTATGGCGGGAGGGATGATTTAACGAAGCTACAAGGAGAACAACAGGAGTGTATTTCCATGGACAGTTGTAGACATTTCTCTTGGTTAATTAACTGAAAATTTCAACATTTTTGACGAAGAACTCCTGAGAGGCGAGTATGCTGAGACAGCCAACAGCCGTCTTGCAGCGCAAGCCAATCGAACGGGCAGGAATATCAATTGAACAACTGAGTAGAGGGCTCATGATGAATTGTTTAAACGTCGATGCTGGCTTTAGAGAACATAATCGTGTTTGAAGCCCTTTGAGCAGTTGAATAAAGCAAGTCGAAGTCATTGATCCCTCTGGACTAAGGGTTAGCACAGCCGTGGATTGTATCCATCCATCGAATCGTAACGGAAATTTTGTAGTCTGTACAGTTTACATTTTAAATAACATCAAATAGAATCTAAGTATTGTTTTCGTTAACAACGAAAATAATACATCACATACTGTTTGACGGAAGGATAAGGAAAGCGTTCAAAATAAAGTAATGCATCACACATTGTTTGGCGAAAGAATAAAAAGAAAAACGTTTAAAATAACTGTTATATTCATTCAGCATCTAATGGTAAAAGACATCCTTTTGGAGGAATCTATTAACTCGTTCTCTCGTCTAAAAACTCGCTCACTTTCTTCCCCCAGGAAGAGCTTTTATGTTTATAAACACTTGTAGGCTTGCAAACAGGTTTCAGATGCTGACAGAGAACAAAACTTATGCCTCTCGTTCACCGTTGTTGGTTTTATTTTGGTTCTGTTCGGGTTCTGCCACGTGACCTCTTACGTGGGCGACCATAAGCCGGCTTTTAGCCCGTAATTTAGAATTATTTTATACATGTTTACTGTTATTGGGAAGTAGATTTTTATACCTATGTCTTTCGTTAAGTTTATCTGGCTAACTAGCTTTACCAGCAATTTTCATAAGTATAATCAATGAGTTTAGTAAAATTTACTTTCTTGTGGTGGAAAGTATTTGTCAGGTTCGACAGGTTTTAAAATTGCGGCCCCAAATGTACAGGGCATCGATTTCAGTGGCAAGTGTGACTCTGGCTTAAAGCAGGTACACCAGGCCAGCAGAACGGTTGATTAATCATTACGTTTACTGGGTTTAACTGATTAGATCAGAGCCAGTACAACCTTTAACCTGATTGGTCGAAAGAACCACGGAAGCAGAGTAAAAAAAGAAAGAAAGAAAAAGTCCAGCTACGGGAGATCTATGAGAGAACTTGACAATTGCGTTATATGGCTGGGTTTCCAATCACTGTAACACAAGGGGACCATTTTTATCGTTAATATCATCAGCTAAAGGAAAATATTACCGACGGTGAAAAAATCCTATAAAACAGTTGGGACCAGCCCGATTAATGTTTTACATCTTCATTGATGCCTTCCAACTGTTTCCTCTCATTCCTAGAGGTACCTTTATCAGCCTTCTTGAGTTTTTTTGTTTTGTTTTGTTTTTTCTTGTTAGCATTCATTAATTTTCCATTACGGCCAATAAGGCTTAAGTGGAAGCCTACAGTAATGGGGCTCATGACCAAACATCTTATGTCTGATCATAACACAGGCTTAGGCAGAGTAGTCTACATTTATATGCCAGGTCATGAACGCCGGCGCGAAATAGAAGCAATGGTTATCACCGAACACTAAATACTGTCATGTATCTGTCGCCCCGCCCCGCCAACCGCCCACAGACGACCTATTGAGGGTTAGCGAAGATACCTCCTTCAACGGCCGCAACGGTTTGAATGTACGCAAAACGTCGTTATTGACTGGCTGTCTGCTTCGCGCCGGGCGACGTGACGTAGTCGCTTGCTCTTGCATAAAGCGCTCCCGGGGAAATTCTATTTCCGTCCCTCCATCCCACGCGTCTTAAATGCAGGTGCTTCTATATATATTATTCCTCTTTGATATTCTTGGATTTCATCGCTGCATTAGCCGTGAAATGGCTGGAGGCGATGACGTTTATAGTTCTGTATTTGTCGTCATAGTTATATTTGTCCTCTCGTAGGATGATCCTCTTTTTAAATCTTGGTTGCCCGCGTCAAAAGATCTTCACCACCGCCTTCGCCGCCACTACCATCATCACGAGGAGCGAAGGTTAACTCCTCAAGGTATCCAGTACCTGTCATGAATTTAACTGCAGTCCTGCAACTTCCCTCCTCGTCTCCCTACTAAAAATAGGATACCAGGATTCCAAGGCTCTGGTAAAGGAAACCTGGAAAAGTGGGACCAACTGTCGCCTCACCTCCTCCATGAGGTGCTCCTCGGGACCTGTTTCTATCTGGGAATAACTAGGAGTGAGGAAGTGACTAAAACCTTCAGTCGCTACCTCTCCCACTTACTAACAATAACCCATTTGTTCTAATAAACAACCATAGGTCCTCTAGTGATGGCGTGTCACGGTAAAGACAGGAGATGGTGATCTCTGGAAGCCCAGTCAGCTCACATGGGAGACGGTGTAAGCACAGTGGTCACTCTGGGAGGATGGGGAATAGCACAGTTCGGCAGAAGCCCAAACAACTTAGCAGCCCTATCTAGGAACAACTCCCGGCATAGCGTCCCCAAATCTCACCAGACTGGGGAGCCGCCCCCAGCACGGTCACCCATTATGCGGTTATGATAATAATGATGATGAGAATTGAACAAACAGTAAGAACAACAAGGAGGGAGCAACGGCTCTCCCAAAAACAAGTCTCCTGTGTTCCACTCCCACCCCGCCCCAGAAGACTTCTCAGTGAGTGAAGCGAAGAGCCCTGCACCCAAGCTCAAGAAGAATCTACAGTGGTCACACCAGAGCAATCGCCCACCCTCTTTACAGAGTAATATGCTCGTCGCCGTTGAAGTCGTCAACAAACTGAATCGCCACAACCAACAAATACACCACCGACCCCGCTATGAGAGGTAACATTCCCGTGCTAACCAAGGCGAAGTGGATACCTGTACTTCACCGCAACATACTTCACTTCAAAATTCTTTAATAGAAAATGGAAAAATCGACAAAAGGAAACCTCTCAACAGCTAGGAGAGAACCCTCTTATCAAAACCAGGAAAAGACAACCTCTCCAAACTGCCTCTGCCTCTGCAGATTCCTAGAAAAGAAATTGGCTCATTCTGACTCAGTAAAACGCTAATGTCTCATAATTACCATCCCTTCACACAGGATTCCAATGTGACCGCAGCACTACAGACATCCTAGTGCAAACGGAAACAATAATCCACATTGCTATTGTCAACAAGCAACAATTGCTCATGACATGTAAAAATCATATGACACAGCCTGGAAACGATGTATCCTCCATAAATTTTATTTCCTAGGGAAGGGGTGGGCAACCTTCCTTGGTGTTTGTGCCAGAATCGCCCAAAAGGTGTGTGCGTTTTGTTTTTCCCTGTTAGCGTTGTAAATATTGTGCGATCATTTTCAAACGAAAAAAGTCAATGGAGCTTTGAAATGAGATATTATGGTGTGATTATTGTAAGTCATGTAAAGTTGAATTAATTGAAATTTAGTGAGTGAATATCTATTCAAAAGTTGCTCAGCCTTGCTGTTAGTAGGGATGTTGTATATATATGTGTATGTATGCTTGTATATATATGATATATATATATATATATTTATAATATACATATATACATATATAATATATATATAATATTAGCCTTCAATTGTAATTGTAATTACCATATACAGCCGCACGATTTAAATGTGTTATTTTGAGCACCAGCAAAGATGAGATAATCACTCTTAATATCACAGCTTTAACAATATGTTTACGATGAGTATGCTGCATAGCAGGTTCCATAAATACTTGTTATACATTCAATGTAATCGCCCGAGGCATGATAAATACTACGGAAGTCTAGAACCTTTTTGTGCTGCAACGTTTGTTTTCTGCTTATAAATAGAATTGAATCCAGATATATCTGATGTTGAAAATTGCTCTTTGATCAGATGTTATGAAATGTGAAAGGATATATTAATAAGTGGTAAAGGAGTCACATTATATATGTAATATATATACAAACAGATCAGCAATGAAATTGAATATTTATGTATTCAGTTATTTTTTGCAGCTAGGCCTAGAGTTTCGCGTGCCGGAAAAATCGTTAGCGTGCCGTATTTGGCACACGTGACAAGGGTTACCCACCCCTTTCCTAGGATTTCCACGAGCTATGCCTATCTATATATCAAAATTCTTAACCCATAGAACATTCAACGTACGCATAGTAACATTAATTTCGTCTCCACGTACTCAAGAAGGATGAGGGCCCTAAGGAAATATCCTCATCAACCTTCTTTTAACCCTAGCTACAAATAACATAACAGGACAATTCCCCGTCCTGTATGCCAATGACCTAGCCCTGCTCTGCATCGGAACCCAGCCTGCTACCATTCCTCCACAAATTCCTAAAGCAGACAGGACTATCAACCCAACTGTAAATACCCTTGGCTAACTAAACCAAAATATTAGATATAAGATAACGGGCGTTATCGGCGTCAGGCTGACCATGAGGATGGAAGTGCTGGTAAACTACAGTCCACAACATTAACAAGAACCACCACCAGTACAACCACTACCACCACCACCATGTTCCTCCATGTCATTAGGTCCTGGTGTGGAGGACCCCCAATCCCCACAACACATTATGAAAGACTGCATTGTACACAACCATGCATGCCAGCAACACAATTTACACTCTTATATAGTATAAAGGATTTGTGGGGGAAACCCCGTTGTTGCAGCCCTGTCGTTCCTGAGGGAGACGGGTCTGCTCGGCTAGATAGCCCAGGGAACGGCATCAACATCATCATCCTTCTCGTTATCGTTGCCGTTGTCGTCGTCGTCTTTGTCATCGTAATCGCCCTTCACCTTCGCAGAAATCGTGGCTCTGCAAAAGCTCTTGGAATATATGTATTCGTTTATCCCCTTGCCTTCCACCGACCGTCTCCGGCTGATGAGTGATACACTTCCACTGGAAAATGGTGATCTTCAGCGTTAAAGAAAAGTAAAGAAAAAACGAAAAAATAAAAAGACGGTTTAGTTCTCGCCCCTCTTTACCACTCCACTTGCATTACCCAATTTGTCAACCTTCTTCCTTCTCTGATCTCCCTCGTCCTTTGGCAGCCCTCACTTACCAGACCTCTCCGGGTGAAATAACAACGACTCCTGTCCGTAGATACGCTCTACATGGTCTGGGAAGATGAGGGGACAGGTTACAGACCAAGTGGATATGTCAGCTCAGCCATCACGTCTTGCGCGCCACCCACTTCCATCATCGACATCACTCTCGGCCGCGTCACCTCTTAAGGTGTTGTCGCTGAGTGGTTTCACTTATCAAGGTCTAGAAGTGGCTGGTTCTGTACCCCACAACCGGTCTGCTTCGCCCACTAAATTTCCATCCCCTGGGTATGTTTTAGAGCCGGGTGTAGGGCACGACGTAGTAGGAAGAGTCAAGGACGCCTTCTAATGGATTGGCCGTAGTCATAGTCCGCTTAGGGGCTCGACCCACCCCAACGCCTCTGCAGGTGACAGTTGATTTCCGTTTTCTATGAGACGTGCGTCTACATTCATCACATCGAGGTCTCTCGTAAAAACAATCCAAAGGTCGGCAGCCTGAGGGATAGATAAGAATAGAAAATTAAACTCTGGCTCGCGGGATACTTGTTTTCCAATACTGATGCTGTCATAATTGCACATCAAACGTCTCTCTCCCCTCTCATTTTTGGAATAATGAATAAACATAACACAGTAAACAGTCATATGATTTATACATGATTGTGGTGAGAAATTGACAATTTGAATACCTTGCCAGAGGAGCCAGGAGTTGTTGATTTGAAGTCAGAAAAAAATGAGAATGTCAATAAGATTAACAAATGTGAAAATGCTGTCGTGTGGAACTCATTGTCTGTGAAAGAGCAGCGACACAGCAAACCGGGACGAGTTTCTTTATCCTTCTTGAAAGAGATAAACAAAACTATTTCCGTCTCTGATTCTCTCTCTTCTTACTCTCGCATTTTGAGAGCTCTCATTTCTCCCTGATTCTCTTTCCTCTTGAGAACTCTCATTCCGCGCCACCTCCCTCATTCCTCCTCTCATCCCCTTCACCCGTCTTATCCTAGCCCGCCTTCTCTTCTTTCTCCTCCAACAACAAGATCCTTTCCGCGCATTTCGACCTACATTGCTTAGTGTTGTGCAATATCGTGTCCATTTCCTCAACTCCTTTTACATTCAGATACAGTTGCATACTCTTCCTCAGTCTCTCTTCGGCGTTCCTTTTTCTCAATTGCCCCCTCGTGGACTCTACCCCCCCCCCTCCACTTCATTCTCTACGCGAGCCGACACTAACACCGTAAACACCATGTTCATCATCTCCACAGCTACCTTTTCCCATTTCCCCCCGTATTAAAGGAATCGCCACACTGGGCTCTTTTTCCTCCCACATTCTACCTACAATCTCCATATAAATAACTAGAATATGGCTTCGCTTACAGAACTCTAGACATCTCTAAGAACATTTAACAGTATGTCCAACATTCGTATAGGTTTACAATATCTTAGCTTATAATTCAGCTTTGGTATATATGATGGAAAGATAATTTGGTGTTTGGAGATCTGAAAAATAGAATATTGTAACCGAAGTCATTTTACTCAAGCGAACTCGCAACGGTCGGCGCCGGTGAATCCCCTTTACATTGGTTTGAGAATTGGTCCATTCTACTTCAGACTCCTCACAAGCAGTCCCTACCTTCTGCTTCTCCGACCAACACCTCTGTACATATTCTTAACTATGTTTGCTTCTGTCTCAGATCGCATTTTCTTATCCTCCATACATTTTAATGTTCCCGACGTTCTTCTCGTCTCAACAATTCTACGCTCTTTTCCTTCTCCATAACCCCACCACTGTCCTTAACCTCACTGTTTTGTATAACCATAGTCTCTCTCAAGTACTGTAGAGCACCACTTTTGTTTCCCCCATACTAATTAGGCCCACCAGACCTCTTCCCCCTTTAATTACCTCCAGTATGCTGTCTAACGGTGTCATCACAGTGTGCTGTTTTTTCCTCCAGCCTCCGATTCATCGGCGGTACTGCCCACCTCCAGATCTTTTTCCGCCGTCAAATCACCAGGGAAAACTATTTGTGTTCTCACAAAAAGACGTAGAATCTCATTTGATGTACTGGAGGAAAACAATTTTCCTCCAGCATATCAGATTCCTTCCCGAAAATTGCGAGTTGGAAATCTGCTCACACAGTCGGAGGAAAAATAGCCCAGTGTGATAACGCATTAAGTACCTCATTCTATCTTCCTTTCGTTCTTTTGTCTTCTGTCCTTAATAATCCACTTCTTGCCCTTAGTTGCTGTCATATGACTTTGAACAACTAAATTCCCTCTCTAGTTCTCCTTTATTTGATGAATGTGCTGTCTGCCGTAGGAATCCTTGACATTCTTCGTTATAAATACAATTCTGCAGATTTTCATTGCCCATGTTTAACTTCCATACGTTTGCGTAGGCCATTCGAAGCTTGTTAAACATCCTCACTCCTGTCATAGTGCACTGAGGTTTGTTATGTATATATAATATTTTTTCGCCAATTTGCTTCCTCAGTTCTTGTTTTCCTCAGTTGTTTTATCTGTTTTGCAAGAGGGTGATGTCCTTGGTGAGTCTGGTTCCATAATTCCTGTTCCTTCTTATACAAGACATTGGGGGGGGGGTGCCATACAAGTTTCTCCATCCCTAGTATATAGAGATTTTCATTTTCAGGTAAGTTCATATGAATGAAAAAATATACATATTTTTTTTGTTACATTACCTTATTCAAACTCATAGTCGTGTGTGTGTGTGTGCGCGCGCTCGCAGTTAAAAAAAAAGGGCGTTCTCCCTTATGTGTCTCCTTATCGCAAGTCAAGGTCTGTCCTGACGTGAGCAGGGGCAGGAAGAGGCAGCGGAGAGGACGCGCTCAGGAAGTTGGGGTGGGGTGGGGTGGGTAGGGAGGGGAAGACGGAAGATACGCAGAGAAGAGACGAGAGGGAGATAAGGGAAAATGAGAATGGAAAGGCGGAGATGACGGTTGGTGGTTGGGATTGGAGGATTACAAAACGGCGAAGAAGGAGGCTGAGAACGGAGATATGATTTGTATCGGTACACGGGGAGGTAAAGCAGTGGTCGGACCAACAACAACAACAATAATGATGATGATGATGATAATAATATAATTATAATAATGAAGATAATAATAATAACTTGGTGGAAGTAAGGGAAGAGAAGAGGAAAGGAAAACATCTCAACGAAGAGGAAGGAGTTCTTCTTACCATTTCTCAACACACACAGTTCTCCACGCCTCGGTGTCGTCCCACGAATTTGAATATATATTCATGGAGACGTCGTCTTTTTTCTTATAACCATTATGTTTATTATCACAGTCATTACTTACCATGACAAACCCGTTGACCAAATCCCAAACCATAAATTTAGTCTTCAAAGTGAAAATAAATAGATCTTTCAGATTCTTATACGGAAATTGGTAGGAGTGCCTCATTTGTAATTCTATCCTGCTGCATTAATTTATTTATCTATTCGTTTGTTTATTTGTACTTATGTTTACTTGTTTTAGGAACCAACCACGAGAATGTCCAAATCATCCTGCTGTACCGAAAATGAAATTTGAAAGTCTGACAATTTGGTACCTCGGGGTGACCAGATCGCGTGCTGCGGTCGGGCGGAGGCGTCAGGATGCACAGGTAGTGGACGACGACAGATTGGTGTGAAGTTGGTGCCCTTGATTTTTTTTTTTTTTTTTTTTTTGGTGGGTGGGTGGGAAGGGTGTGTGGCCAAATGACCACCCTCTTCCTTGCAGAAAATTTGAGAAAGATGTAGCATACTTTACTGTTTTTCGACCAGCCTAAGTTTAGTCTAAAGTACAGCATAGATACCTTCTTTCCCGCGTTTTGAGAGTTACCGCTGACGACATCCATGTTGTTGTTATGAACTGTAGTTAACTAGCGTTTCTATATACCCTTTTGGTCAATATCACGCTGCTTTCGTGCGTAATCTGATGATTCATATGTTGGTTTAGTTAGTGAAAGGTATTTACAGTTTGGTCCAATTTTCTCTAGGAAGTTGTGCACAGATGATGGAGGCATTTCTTATATAATTCAGCAAGTTTCCAAGGTACATTTATTCTTTTAATAAACCGTATAACAATTATTTCTTAAACATTTTGAAATTCTGTAATGGTTAATACATTTTAAAATAAAAAAAATCAGGTCATTCGTAGAAATTACATTATTAGGCACCAGTTTTATTTTCTATGTTCTTATAAGTTTGAAAGTTGTATATTAATCCATAAATCATACAACAAATTTTGTAACCTTTTTAGATACTATGTCTTTGTAATACAGCTTGATAGCATTTGTTAGTGTGAATAATAACTAATTGGGAAAAGGTAAACATTTGGCAACATTGCTGAATGTCGGCGATCGCAAGGTGCGACACCTTTTGGTGTAGACGCGATGTTTGGCGTTGGAAAACACATGTTGTAGAGGATGTGTTTGTTGCGTTTCCAAGGAAAGTGCCAGAACGATGAATTAAATAGCCTGGTCATAGCGATAATAAAAGTTAGGGTACCTTCCCGGTCCAGAATGGATTCAACACCATCGAGGGAGCGGATGGGACGGTTGTCACGGAGAGGTTGCCAGACGTTGCAATATTGTTTATTGTATAGGATTGGAGTCCGCTTGGAGACTTCCCATGTACCTAAACACAAACAGCAGAGTTCGGGGTGGGGTACTTGGCTGAATAAAATAATATGGCGGCAGTCAGGAAGCTACTTAGGTGGCTCAGTCACGGTCAACATGTTAATCTGAGATTAGCTTGGCGTTTTATAACCAGAGGGTCTCCATTGGACAAAATCGCCTGGCCGTAGACAGAAAATTGAACACCTGACACAAAACGCACTCAACATGTACCTACTTGGACATTAACCTCGCAGGTAGTCCGGAACTGTTAATACATGGACAGAGATGGATTCTAATCACTAGTATAGTGCCACTTCTTTACAAGTGTGATTATGTTATGAGAAATAAGAGGCCATATCAATACAACGAAGTGCCTTTTATATCGCCCATCATGTTAAATCTAGATGGGTGCATTAAATGGTCATGCAGTTAATACCGGTGTTACACCATGTGGCCAGATGATGGGAAAGTTCAGTTAGCTTCACATAATCCCCTCGCGATATCCAGACCTTGATGTAACAACGCTCCCATAACCTTTCGAGTCTAATGACTCATGATAAGGGAGACTGCTATATCCGACAACCCGTCGCAACAGCGGCGCCGGACATTGCGACACCGGCCTTGTTCAGCTGAGGCGCACTCGGCGTATGGAAGGCCCCAGTAGATCGAACCATCGTTTTGTTGTTGTAATGATGTTTAAAGAATCGTGATGAAGGGAAGAGATGATGAAACGTTTAGGACTAGGGAGTTGATGGTGATAATGATGAAGGGGTGGAGGAATGCTGCGACGATGATGATGATGACGATGACAGCGATGGTGATGGTGATGTGATGATGATGGTTAGAGAAACAAGGTGAAAGGGACGAGAGTGTCGAGATCAACTTGGATCTCAAAAAGGCTGTGATGAAAGCAGAGGTATGTGACGGTTTCCTGGGGCAGCGATGAAAATTCTTGGAAATCCGTCTAGAAGGCGACGGAAGAGCGCGTGGTGGTGTGAGAAGGATCCAGTCGGCAACCAGGCGGAGACGGAGACGGAGGCGACGATGACGCTCAGGCGTGATGATGACGCCCCGTGAGGGAAAGTTGTGAAAGTGATGCGACTGCGTTGCAAAGTGATGCATGGTAGGAGGTGACGGGATGTTGCACAAGGACGCAGCGGCGTGCACCGAGGGAGGGGGGAGGGGAAACGAAGAGGCGGTGGCCCCCGAGCATCCAAATAGGGGGTGGGGGACATCCAATCAGATCATTTGAGGAAAACAATTTAATAAATTTGTTTTGTTTATATTTAAATCGAATAAAGTGTTTATTTTATGTTTGATCTCTGTTTACATATTCAAAGATGTCATCCATTCTCATAATATTTATCAGTACTATGAGGCCTTATATATATTTGGGGCATACAATCAAGGAGTTGGCTCAGGACATCAAACCTTTGGACGCCACTGCAAAGACGTTGATAGGGGAGCAACAAAATATAACCGGAAAAAGGACCATAGTAATAAGAGGAAACGGACTAACGAAAGAATAGTTGAGCAGCTCGTAGTACAAGATGAGGTTGACCTTGCATATAACGTGAGACTCTGAGGCCGCTATCAAACTAGACGGTTGCCGTTCGCTTGGCAGCATTCGTGTTAATGGATAAGCCTAAGCAGGGGGAGAAAGGAGGCTCTTGAATTGCCCGAGGCGAAATGCTCAAGGTTGGCAGCGAGGATTCGTGTCTCAGGAGGCCTGAGTTAAGACCCTGAAGAAACACTGTGTACGCACCCAAGCGATCGGGACGCATCTCCATTGTAAAGATACAACTTGAAGAAGGAATGGACGCTCTCTCCCGGTCACGCCGTGTCCTCAAATGAATTATCCGGGTAGTCAGTGTTACGGAGAAACAGTAGTCGCTCCACGGGTACATATGGCTAAAACGTGACCCAAAAGGGCTTTTCCCCCTTATATTGGAAGTGGCAAAGTCGACATATACACTCACACATCCAACAATCAATTCACTTCCCACAAGATGCTCCTCATGGATGAAAGGTCATTTCTGTTCTCCGCAACACTGTTCGGGTCCAAGACAATACAGCAAAACAACTTCTTCTGTTGGGCCTGACAGCTGGAGATGGCTTTCCCACAATGCTCACTTACATAGTGCCTCCCCCCTCCCCCGCCACTCCTCACCCACTCGGTAAATATGTATAGCAAGCAAAAAGAAACGTCTTTGGGTCGCGTCATTTCCTCACCCATTTACAATCACTTTCCATTCATTCCTGTCTTTGGCATACTCTCCCCCTTGCTCGACAGACATTCCTCTAGTATTCAGTGCCCCTTTCACTCCGTCTTTCCGCCACATTCTTGGTCTTCTCCTCACGTTCACTCCACCTACTTCCACTACCCCCCCCCCTTTTTTTTTTTCCTACTCTCTCTTTACTTATTCTTTCAAGATGCCCGAACCGTCACAGTATTCTTCGGTCGTCTGCCATCTCTCTGTCCTTGCACTCCGCCTCGCTTTCGCGTTCCTCACTCTATCCATCCTGGTAACCCCGAGCGTATTTCTGAAGCACTTCATATCAGACAAACTTAGGTTCTTTCTTCCTGTCTATTTCAAATACCAAGTCGGCTCCGTACAAAGCCGTGGACACAGGTAACTGGTTGTCTTTTATCCTCAATCCCAAATATTTCTCTTCTTTTGCTTTTGTAATGGATTGGCTCCCCAAGGGGTCTAAAGATGGTCTTTCGCAGCCTGAATGGATTTCAGAAGGTTTATGACTCGTGGTCGTGACGTCGATCTTAATTGTGACGTTGTCTTCACGTTGTGCTTCTCAATTAAGCGAGACAAAGAATTAGTTCAAAATCTCCTGTGGAGAAAAGATCTAGGAGATTACAAAGACCCAGGTCCTGCTTCTGGTAAAGCGTCAATAGACTTAGGCATCCTAGGTGGGATCTACATTCTTCTTGGGATCACTGATGGTGTTCTTAGTCTTCTGATGTGCTCACCGATCTCCAGGGTGTCAGTCTCCTCTCTTCTGTGGTGTTGAAGTCCGTCAAATAGCTACTGGAGATTCTTCAGTGACCCCCACCCGGAAAGAGACCTGCAGAAGGGATTTTTTTCCTTAGGTTCTAAATAACGACGATAAACTATTCTCATGTCGCAACGATGGGAGGAAGTGGAGGTCACCCAAGAGGGGTTGTAGCACGGAGGAGCCATTGTTGCCTGTCGCACAAGGACAAGCGACGCCAACGACTGATACAGATACGAATTCTATCGACGAGTCAAGAACCATCGGTCATCGAACCAAACGAGTATCTTGTCGGGCGCAAGTTAGAGTGGAAGGAAGGAGGGAGGGATCAAGGTCTTAGTTACTTTGGGACGCCGATGTACCGTTAGCATTGGAAGTGTGACCCCTAAAGGACAAATAGGTCTGTGTGTGGGTCTCCACTTTAAACGGATAACAAATCTATGAAAAAAGGAAACAAATTATTCGAGGTAGGAAGAGTTGTGAACGCGCAAAGCGTGGCCAGTATCCCTTGTGTTTACGGAGTGATGCGTAGGTAAGCTGTTCTATAAGCGCACGCCCGTCGACGCCCGTGGCTTAGGCCTAAGAGCCAACAATGTCTTAAAGGGTTATCACGCTAGGCTTCACCAGCGCCGACCCTTGAAAGTTCGTTTGAGTAAAATGACTTCGGTTATAATATTTTATTTTTCAAATCTCAAAATATCAAGTGACCTTTCCGTGATGTATATAACACACTGTTATAACCCTTTCACGTTTCTCTTTGGGGAAAGTCAGTCGCTCGGGGCCCCCCCAAGGTCAAGGGGCGACTTTGTGTTATTAGTGTGATGCTGAGAGACGCCCACGTGGTGAGGAGACACGGTCTCCCCGCAAGGTTGCAATTTCTTGGCGAGGGAATCGGACAGTAGCCCTTACGGTAACGTCGGCAGCCGCCTTCGACCCTCTTCCAGGTGATTATCCCCCGGAGAATCCGTAGGGGGTCCACAGGTGCGAAAGAGAGAGGGAGGAGATAGAGGGAGAGAGGGGGGAGAGAGAGGTATAGGGAGAGACAGAAAAAAGAAAAACAGAGAAATAAAAGAGAAAGAGAGAGAAAGGAAGACAGAAAAAGAAAGAGAAAAACGAGAAAAAAAGAGAGAAAGGAAGAGATTGAGAAAGAGAAAAGTGGGGAGAGGGGGCTAACTCATAAAGCGTTCACGGTCAATCAAGTTCACGCAAAGGTGGTCAGAGTTCGGAGGTAATCTGCCACCACGTGCTCCAACTTCTTGCAAACTATTTCAAGAGTTGTGATCAAGCGCGAAGTATCAGAAATGAGCGAAGAAAAGGTACTAAAGTCCGACGAACTATGGAAAAACGTACGAAGAGTGGTGTGGACACGGGCGTAATGTTTTGAAAAAGAACGAAACATTTGTGACTACAGATAACCATGAGGTGTTCTTGCGTTTTGACCCGCTCACAAAGGACCATCGCGCCGCAAGGTTCAAGTCCGGGCGGGTGTCAGCCTCGCACCCCCACTTCCACCACCACCACCACCAACAACAACAACAACACCGAGGGCCTCTTCAGGGGTGATCGAAATAACCTGGCGGCAGTTATAAGAAACGGGAAAGTATGACCCGATGCGTAAGGGGTTAATGTGGGACTAAGTGGATTTGCCTTCGTCTCAAGTGTATCATTTACTATTTCTATGATTATAGATGAGCTTACTTAGACGTAGGGAGAAGGACCCCGTTCCTGAGCGGGGTCCTAGCTGATCGACACCCCCTGGTAACCGGACTCCGACCGTCATCCTAATAAGATCATATCTTGCGTGGCACAGGGACGATTGACGTCTGAGTTTTAGCCTGAGCGTGAACTGAGACGCAGTCTGCGCAGCACAGAGCATAGTCAGACTTCCAGTTGCTGAGTTGAAGAACAGTTTGAACTTCTCTCACTTGAAATGCTTCTAGACTTACTACCTCAGGATTTCAAGTGAGAAAGAAGATCAAACTGTAGTTCAATTCAGCAGCAGGAAGTCTGCCTTGGCTCTGTGTTGCGTCCCCTGCGTATCACTTTCCACTTAGGCTAATCTGTCGAATCGTGTCAGTTGTAGGAAGTTTTGACGAGAACTTCAGAAAGCAATACCAGAAGTTGAAAGGCTGCAACAGAGGTGTTCAAGAGCCTTATGCCAAGTGTGAAGGGCAGTGCAGTCACCAACCCACACATGTACCACTACCACCCCACACCCCCAAAAAAGTCGCGAAGGGAACAGGAAGGCTTAAACAGAGTTCGAGGGAGTTGTAAAGGAAGATGAGGAGGGAGAAGTATGGAGGGTATGGAAGAGGTGTGTGTGTGTGTGTGTGTACCTGCAGGATGTGAGGATACAAGGGTCGCGGAAGGGTACTGGGGCGTAGTGTAGGAGTGAGGGGCGTTAGCAATGTTCCCGGCTACGTGTAGGGATTTCTGAGAGTAAGAAAGGGGAGCGGGGGTGTGGGGGGTGTTAGGACCTAGGGAGGTGACTTTTGGGAGTGCGAATAGCAGCTTCTAAGGAACCATAGAAGTGGTTGTTGGGCATTGAGGGTCATATCAAGGAGGGGTGAAAATCGATAAGGAGCAGGGGTGGGTGTCGCAATCTTGGTCACGTGCGCTTGTAGAGTGCAGGGGGGTGGGAGTGATTGGAGGGGGGAGGAGCTGTAGGCGAAGGAGTGTGATGGGCTGGGGGAGGGTGTGTCAGGAAGGAGCCACAAGTGGTGTGAATGGCTCTGTGTGGGTGGGTGAGTGACGTCACCGTCCGTTCGAGCGAAGAAGAGGGAGTGGGAGTGGACTGGGGCAGAGGGTTGGGAGTAATAGTGACGCATAAGCGTGGCCTGAATCGGAACAAGACTCCAAGAACTCCAAGAACACCCTTCGCCAGGAGGTGCTCTCATACAACTGGTTATCATTTGGGGGAAAATTCGTCCTAAAAAAAATCGGCACGATCTCTTCCTTAATGCTGAATAAAGCCGTATGACGTCAGTAAGGACGTTATCTGTATAGATACCAGTATGGAGGAGCTTTCAATTAACCCTGATTAGAAGAGGAACGAGTATCTAAAGGAGGAAGTGACAAAGTGCGCAAAAAATGGTATGTGGGACGAGGAGGATGAGAGGGAACAGAAGGAAAGGTAGTGAGTGAGTGATGGGATGAAGAGATGAATGTAGTAGTAGAATAGAAAGCTATTAAGCGTATGTGGATTGGTTGCAAGGTAGAACTAGGGAAGCATATGAGAGGTACAGGAAGAACACGGGAGAGATAATAGTTCAGATAAGGGAAGCAGAGAGTAGGTCAGATACGAGATGGGGTAGGAGTTTGACAGATAATTTTGAAAATAATAAAAATATGTTTTGGAAAATGTGAAAACAGTGAAGGGGTGAGTCAGGGAGAAGGTAAAGGGTGCGGATGGACAGATATTAATGGAAGTAAAGGTGGTAAGGGGATGAGGTGTAGAGTATATCAGGTAATTACTGAATGCGGAGAAGGTGAGGGATTGATGGATCGTGGCAGCGGGAGGAACTAGGGAAATTACTAATATGGGAAAAGAAAATGACATGACTGCAGGGAAAGATGAGGTACAAAGAGTATTGGAAATTGTACAGTCTGTCTGACAAAGGGAGGAATGGTTATATCGGATTGACTAGTGAGGTTATTCAATGTGTGCCCAAGGGAACAGAATATGCCGGAGGCATCAGTTTGTTGAGTGTTATTGGAAAGGCATATGGGAATGTTAATTGAGAGGCTTAAGAGAGGAATAGACGGGAGCAATTGGAAAAGAACAGTATATATTTAGGAGAGGTGGAGGGAAATAGGATCAAATATTTGTGGTAATGCAGATATATAAGAAGTTTTTTTGGCAAAAAGTAAGATTTTTTTTAATGGGGGGTATGGATCTAGAAAAGGCTTATGGTAGAGTCGATAAGAAAACATTGTGAGAGGTGTTGCAGATGCATGGGATTGGAGAAAGGCTGTTAATGGCAGTCAAAAGCTATTGTGTGAATGGTAGAGTTCGCCTTAGTGTTGGGAATGGTGAGAATGAATGGCGTGAGGGGAAGGTGGATATGAAGAAAAGAGTGTATGAAAGGGTGATTGTGCCTACAACCCTGTTTGGGATAGAGACTTGGAATATAAGTGAGGCAGAATGAAGGCATCTAAACGTGTTTGAAATGAATTTTTTGAGAAGTATGGTCGAGGTTACGAGGATGGATAGGGTTAGAAATGAGAAGGTGAGAAGGAGAGTTGGGGTTGAAAAGGAGCTGGCAGATAAGGTTGATCAAAGAATACTGGGATAGTTTGGGCTCGTGGGAAGAATGGGTGAAGAAAGACTAGGAAGAATAATATGGAAGACAGAGGTGGATAAAGGGAAGTTGTTGGGAAGACCGAGAATGAGATTGATGGCTGGGGTGAAGGGGGCAATGGGTGAAAGGGGAATGTCTGTTGAGCAGGGAAGGAAGAAGGGAAGAGATAGCTGTGAGTTTTGAAAAGACGATAGATTGACGCGGCCTGAAGGTGTTTTTTTTCCTTGCCTTCTCTATTTACACGTGAGGGGACGAGGAAGGAAGATCGCCAAATGAATGAAGCGGTGGAGGAAATCCAGTGTCGGCTGTCGGGCCCTCTTGTGGATGCTCTGTGTTTTACTGCATTACTTGTGACCCGGGGAGTGGGAGGGGATCAGGGATGGCCCTTCATCCACAAGAAGCTAAGATACAACGGGGAAACAATTGGGTATTGGATGGGTGTGGGATGTGGGCGCATGCCTTGGCTGGTTGTCTCTTTTATAAGAGGGGAAAAAACGTTTGGTAAATAGATAGCTCTAGTCATCCGTCTCCCTGACTTCTGCAGTCTACCTGTTCCGTCTCGCTCCATCCTAGTTTGTGACATTGTGTGAACTGTCCCCATGTAACTTCAGTATATATGGATATCCACAAATCTATTTCTCCTTCATATGGTAGCTGACCTCCAACCCAACCGCTATTAAATTATCAGTATTTGCAAAGTGGCTGCAATTGAAATGTGTACATGCGAAACGTAATAATAAAAAAAAACCTCCACACATAGCATTTTGGCTGAATACTGTAATTCACTGGACCCGAAAGGAGGAGGACCTAGTGATGACGTGTGTGATTGGTACATGTGTCTGGCTGACTGACAATGGGAGATGAGCGTCAGCGAGCAGCGTGCTATGATTGGGAGAGGTTGTTTTTCGCACCTCTCTGCCAGCCGTCATTCTCACTGATATGCCAAATTTGTCATTCTATAACTCTGCTTCCACTTCACCAAAATGGATCGGGCAAAGCTTATATGACAGGAAAAAGTACGTGCTTTAGCTCAATTAGAACAGGGAATGTCTGTTATTCGTGCAGCAAGATGAATTAGGGTGTCTACAAAGACTGTTTACAAGCTGAAAGACAGCGGCACAGCCGCCGAAGTTCCAGCAAGGAAACGAGGACAGGGACTACATCGAGGACCACCAGGGTCCTCAAGAGAGAACTGATGCAGGATCTGACTGTAACAGCTTCTACAGTGAAGGAAAAGCACCCAGACCTTCTGAAAGACGTGTCGATTAGTACCATCCAGCAGCTTATAAATAGTTTTTATGTATACCCCAATTTCTCTTGCTGCACAGATGAAAGACATTCCCTATTCTAATAGAGCTAAAGCACGTCCTTTTTCCTGTCATATGAACTTTGTCCGTCCCATTTTGGCGAAGTGGAATCGGAGTTGCAAGACGACAGACGTGACGGCTGGTAGAGAAGTGAAAAAAAAACTCCCAGTCAGAGTACGCTGCTTGCTTACGCTCATTTCCCATTGTGTCAGTCAGTCAGTCAGCCAGACACAGGTACCAGTCATATATGTCATCACTAACTCCTCCTTTCGAGGGCAATGAATTATAGTCATGTGGACTTTTTCTGTGGCGTTTCGCATGTAGACATTTCAATTGCGGACACCTTATAATCATTTTTTTAAGTTCTTTACACTTGATTCTCTCTTTCTCTCTCTCACTCACTCTCTGTCTTCTTCTGTACCACTCTCTCGGAATCTGGTCTATTTTTCTCGAGAAAAATCCGTATTTTCCCATTCTGCCGTTGTTCTATTTTGACTTTATCATAGACTCTTCCTTTTTCTTTTGTTCTTCCTTATCCCGTCGTTTCTCCTCTTATCCAAACTTTCCTGGTTTGCCTTTGTCACTTCCTAAGTCCGTCTTATCGTGGACCGTGATTTAAACTTTATTTTTGTTGACTTTGTCCCCTCCATATCTTATCAACCTAAGCGAAACAGTTCTTTAGTTTCATCTTATACATCAGCCATTGTGCATCACTATTTATTTTTATGTAGTGTCCTCCTCTTTACAACAATAAGATCATTTTTCTCGCCCCACTGCTTATCTTATTAAGATAGATGCACCACATTTATCTGTGTTTTCTTTCTTTTCCTTTGTTGTTCCATGTCTCTCGTATTTTATTTGGATTTTTCCTTCATCCCTGATGACGTCATCGGAAGCGTGCTGGTCTCGCATTCGCTTTAAGGCGTTATCACACTGGGCTATTTTACCTCCGACTGTTGGAGCAGACTTGCAGCCGCCAGCTTTCGGGAAGGAATCTGATATCCAGGAGGAAGATCATTTTCCTCCAGCATAATATCAAATGGCATTCTATGCATTTCTGTTGAGAAGCCAAGATAATTCGCCACAAGTGATTTTACGGCGGAAAAAGTTTTGATGGTGAGCGGTACCGCCAATGAATTGGAGGTTGAAGGAAAAATATCCCAGTGTGATAACCCCTTTAGTCGTCCGTGGGTTCCAGTCCCGCACGTCTCTCCGATTTCCAGGAATGACATTTACCTGGCCCTCCCCCGCCCCCAAGCACATAGAAGGGCAAAGGTGACGGCTTCGGCCGCAGATACTCAGCGCCTCCTGGCGTAGATTTAATAAATCTTGTTCCATTCTGTTTGCTCACTTATTGTTGATGTCCTAATTCCACTTTAGCGCTATTCCTGTATAATTCCTTTCATTAATTTCCCTTTTTCACTTTTGAAATCTTCACTTTCCTTTTCCTTGCTAGTTTCAGGCCATCCACAAGTATTCAGGTCAGATCAGTCTTCTCATCCACGTCTGATTTTAATTGCTGATATACAATTTTACTAAAACACTTTCGAGAGTTTCACAGACAAAGCCAGGAAAGCTGACTTTTCGCCCAACGCCGCCTTTTTTTCTCACATGTCGATTACAATACATCGTTTTTTTTCCTTTCACAATTTCCAAATAAAGGACTTCACTTATAGCCTCCCTATTTTTCTGTGATTACAATAAGTTTTAAAGCTCCCACGTTATTGTTTGATTTTCCTCCAAAAGATATTACGCCTGTGTCCGCGTATGTGTGTGTGTGTGTGCGTCATGTGTTCATATGTGTGATGTGTGTGCGTGCGTGTATGTGTACGTGCTCTCCCTCTCTCTCGCCCTCCCTCTGACGGGAGGGGCTTCCCGGGGTTGCTGGTGTCTGTCCACGGAGGCAGTGCGTGATCGCCGCCACCGCCGCCGCTTTTTGGCCGCGCTCCTTGACCCTCCCGCTCGCTCCAGTGACGTCGTCGACGTTTGAGCGATCACGTCCCCCAGATTTGAAGCACCAGATTCGCTCCTTTCGGCTTCACACGTATTCTGACTCAAAGACAAAGCCCCCTTGTTCAAAAGGAAAAGAGTTTAAAATATCGATGGAACCTATCACAAGTCTCCTTAAAGGGTCCGCCAGGTGATTCTTTGAAGGGCGGACCGTCACTTTCAGTTCAGTTCAGGAGGCGCTGAGTATCTGCGGCCCCGAAGCCGTCACCTTTGCCCTATCCTCGGTACAAAGACCGAGTGTCAACCCCTCGGGGTTGCAGGGAGACGATTCTCGCTGACGTCCACCTAGCAGGGGCGCCGCTATAACTGCCATTGGTCCGTCATGCCCATGCCTTAAACGGCGTCAGATAGTGGTAGAGGTGGGGGGGGGTTCCTTTGAATAATGTAGCGTAATGACCACAAGTATATGCGTATATGTATGTACACACACACACACACACACACACACACACACACACATACATATATATATATATATATATATATATATATATATATATATATAATATATACCTGTATATACATATATATATCGTGACTGAATAACCTTGACATGGCGTCCACAGCCGTGCTGTTACAAGTGTTCATTGCTGCCATTTGAACCCTTTTCTTGTGCCCCCCTCCCCGGTGGGGTCCCCCTCGGCCGAATGGGATCGCCGGGCGACAGCCACCGACGAGGAGGTCAGACTATGAGACTGGAGGGGAAAAGGTTGACGAGGTCTAACTGGAGTGAAGGGATGGACCTCTACATTATGGTTGCGTCCTCTGGATTATTACCATCATTATTATTGTTGTTATTGTTATTATTATTGTTATTATTATTACTATTATTACTGTTACTTTTATTACTATTATTATTATTACTGTTACTATTATTACTGTTAACATTATTACTATTGTTATTACTAATATTGTTATTGTTATTATTATTATTATTATTATTATTATAATTATTTTTATTATTACTATGACTATTGTGAAGATATTCTGCCAAGTTGAACCGGGTGGGAAGAGGAAAGACCGGAGTCGTATTCAGTCAAGAATGAAACTCGGAATAAGTCTCCAGTCTTTCCTCTTCCCACCCACTACTATTACTATTATTATTATTGTTTTTGGTATCATTATTGTTATTATTAGTACTATTAATATTATTATCGTTGTTCTCGTTATTATTGCTGTTTTTGTTATTATCAGTACTATTATTATTGTTCTTATTATATTATTATTATTATTGTTGGCTACCTCCCTTGTAAGGGGGAAAAAGCCTTGGTTATATGTATTATTATAACCGTTATAATCATTATTACTATTATCAGTACTGTTATTATTACTGTTGTCATTACCATGGTATCATTGCCATTACTACTATTATTGGTCTAGAGCTCTTGCCCAACCGTGTTCAGTAGAGAGGACAACGTGTGACTTGGAATCCGTCACTAAACCGAAAAAAACAACATGTGGGATTAACAGGAAGAAAAGAAAAATATATAGAAAAAAATCCGACCCGTTCTGGAGAGGTTAAAGACCTTTGTAATATCACCACCCCATCCCATCCCACCCACCCAACCCCGCCAGCTTGTGCGTGAGAGCGATTCGAAGTCACATCCCGAGGGTTTGATCACTCGCTGCCAGCGTGATCACCTCCCCGAGTACGTGACACCTGTGACGTAACAGGGCATCGGAGAGGTCGCGTGACGTAGCCAAGATCTGAGCAGGAGGTGGAGGTGGCGTGGGGTGGGATGGGGTAGGGTAGGGTAGGGGAGGAGGCAAGCAGGAGAGGGGTACAATGCTTCCCCGGGGTAGCCGAGAGTAGCATCACGCCTTATGTATTACTATAACACTTAAGCAGGAGAGGGGTACAATGCTTCCCCGGGGTAGCCGAGAGTAGCATCACGCCTTATGTATTACTATAACACACAACCCTGACTCATGATATATATGTATGTATGTATTTATGTATGTATCACCTATGCAAATATGTCCTTTCGTTGTTAAGTACTTGATATATATTCGAATACAATCGCTCTGCTGTAATTAGATTAATTTATTTATATCAACAAAATTGTACTCTCGCATGACCAACGAAAGATATGCAGTTACATAAAAGCTCTGATCTATGAGGTTCAGGTGTCAGCAGTAGCGCTTTTACGCTCGAACGTTGCCCCACTGCACAGCAGGTCTTTGTACTCCCCCGATCTCTCTCAGTTCGTACGTCAACATTATGGGGCATACTTGATCAAGTGCCTTCTACTTCCAAGTGGATGCAGTCCGCATTTCCATTTCTCGTTTGTAGTCCATTTAGATCTCTCTAGACCTCCCCCCCACCTCTGCCTTCATCAGAAAATACTGCTTCAGGAATACCGTTAGACCTCCGTATCCAATTAGACTTCCCTCATATCTTCTAGTACAGCGTTTCCTAACCTTTCCGTCCCCCTGTAGTCAGGTGTAAGCGGTCCAGCACCCCCTAATAACTTCTATCTTATTACTAGAAGGATAAAGGAAAGTGTATATATACATCGCTTCCCAGCAGAAACCCCATCATTGATTTCAGCACCCCAGGTTATGAAACGCTGAAATAGTATGAAACTCCAATCCTAAACACCTTTCGGGAGACACCGTCACAGCCACACGAGACAAACTAATATCCTCCCTACTACTACCTTATCACTATACAACACGAACCAATCTACAGTTTTTCATCTCTAAACAATGACGTACACATCTATTGATCTATCTCTATACTGGCCAGATCTCACCTTTAAACAAGGGGCAGACCTCTTATCCAAACTGGAAAATGCCAACCTTTCCATAAAGGTACCCAACCAAGCTCCATTGTCACTTTCTCCAATACGCCCCTACTTGACCTTAGCCACCTGAACAAAATCCAAATGTCAACTAAAATCTCACAAGAACTATTCTCTCGTCTACCCATTCATTCAACAGATGTCAGTATATACATGGATGGTTCCCGCTCTACCCACGGAGTAAATTACTCAGCAGTGTCCCCAATTAAAACAAGATCTGGACCTCCCCACTGTCGTCTCAATCTTCACTGCTGGACTCTTCTTCGCCCTCGCCGCCCTACACAACCCTGCACAACCGTATCAAATTCACGAAGTGCCCTGCAAGCAGTCTCCTCCCGTGGCACCTATTGTTCAAGAAAATCCATTGATAGGCCATCCAGATCTCCGCTTCAAATCTTTATCTTTCTGCTGGGTGCCACCTCATGTTAACATCCCCGACGATGAACGAGCTGAAAAGGCGACATACCCTTTTCGACGCTTCCTCCTCTCCACTACTAGTGACACACTATTAGCCAATTCTTCGATGAACAATCATAAACGTGTGGCGCTGGGAACAGAACGCAACAAACTATCTATAAACGATCAAGCCCCGCATGCATCCATTGTTGTTCTCATATCATCATAACCGACGTTGTGGTTGTGAAACAGGACTAGTACGCCCAAGAACAGGACATTCCCGCCTCACACGTGGTCACCTCGTGACTGGAAACGACTCTCCCATTGGGCAATGCAAAGCCTCCCTCATGATTCCACAAATATTAATAGAGGTCCGATATAAATATACCCCGCAACAACCACCACCTTCTCAAACAACAATGACTTTACACCTTATATTGGGCCAAAACTCTCCAACACCACCATCTCTAGGAAATTTTCTACAAAAAAGGACTCTCAGCCAAACTATAAGCATTCTTGACTTACTAGACCAGCACATGAAATATATGACAACGTATGACAGCAATGATTGTCCACAAGGATAAAAGTGTCGGGAAATCACTATCTAAAACATTAACAGCAACCATAATCGGATATATGCTTCCTGTCTCCTCCGTATTTTTTATCCAACTTTCTCTTATTTTTTCATTTTGGTACCTTTCCTAATACATTTTTAATCGATACTGAATCTCAGTGTTTGCCCTGTTGTCTTCCTTAATGACTTGTACAATAAGTCAGCGCTTTGCCCATTTCTTTCGCTTGAAAGGCAGTCTCATCTTCCAACGTTCGTCTTATGCACCCTAGCATACAACATAGGCACAAAGAGCTCCGTCTTATTTTTTCTGGCCGAGTACATTTTTCAGGTCATCTGTTTCTAAAGATTTTTTATTCTTATTTATTTATTTATTTATTTTTGAAGGCATTTCTTTATCTAATGGGATGAAATATTGACCAGGAAATTTTGCCCACGATAGATATACTCTGATAAACGTATCACTGATGTCTATTGAATATTTTTTAATTGACCGTTTTTTTTACTTGCTTTCCAATTTACTTTTTTCTTAATCATCCGTTTTGTAGGTTACATATTAAATCCTGTGATGTATGTATGTATGTGTGTGCTCGTATGTGTGATTCATCAGTCTTAGATCACGTGTTGGACTTGTAATCGATAGATATTTCTCTTCTGAATTAGAGCTTCATACTTCGTGTGTGTGTGTGTGTGTGTGTGTGTGCATATTTGTAGTTCACGCTTTCACATACCCTTCCCCCGGTCTAGACTGCGAGAAAACTTCATAATTAAGCCATTATCACATAACAAAGGACCATTCTGTATCAATATTCCACGCTAACCCCTCTCACTATCTCCCTCCCTCCCCCTTCCCCTTCTCTGCTCCCTCCATCCATCCCTCCTCCTCTCTCCTTCCCTCCCTCCCCCGTCCCTATCTCCTCCCTCCATCCTCCTCTCTCCCTCCATCCCTACCTCTCCTCTACTCCCTCCCTAACCTCTCTCCCTCACTCCCTCCCTCTCCCTCCCTCCACCGTCTAACCTCCCTCTCTCCACCGTCTAACCTCCCCCTCTCCTAGAGCAACCCCGTTTACGAATGACCTATTACTCTTTTCAAATTCCTTTTCTCCTCTCCCCCTCACTCCTTTCAAATTCCTTTTCTCCCCCTCCCCGCCGCTGCCCTCGCCTATGCCTGCCCGTGGCCCATCCCTCCCTTCCCTTCCCTTCGGCTCCCAATCCCACCAAGTTCCTTGACATCATCATCCGAGACCACCATACAGCGGGAGCGGAGCTTATTTGGTTTCTTGGGCATCGTTGGAGAGAGTGGGGCATTTCCGGTAACCAAAAATTCGTTAAATCACCTAGTTAAATCTATACTGGATAAATTACATTTAGTGTTACAAACTCAGGTCGACATTATTCAGAATATGTCATGGGAAACTGGCGCTTTAAGTCCAACCACCATTGCAGCCTAGTATAACGACGTACTTTCTATCCACCGTTCAGTGTCATCTGAAATCAGAGAGGCAAACTCGCTGTTTAACCTGACACATCCCCTTCAGTCTCATCACCTGACCACGCCTGACTTGCCCAACAACCCGAGAACAAGAAGAGCATAGGTGACAAAATCAAACTCATCAATATAGGCATCATAATCAACATGATAGATATAGGCAACATAATGAACAGCATGATCATTATAGAACAGCATAGGCAACGTAAGTAATAACATAGGCAATATGCGACATAGGCCTCATAATCAACATAGGTAACTTAATTAACATGATTAACATAGACAGCATATGCAACATATTGAACAACATAAGTAACATAGGCATCATAATCAACCTAAGCAGCATAGTCAAAATAGGCAACAAAAGTCAGTATGGCCAACATTGTCAGTATATGCAGTGAGAACAGTGTAGGCAATATGAATAACACAGTCAACATAAGCAAAATGTTAAACATAGGCAACATAAGTAATGTAGGCAAAATAGCCAATATTTTCAAAATAGTCAGAATAGGCACTGTAATGGACATAGGCAAGATAACTCAACGTAATTTTACGTGGGCACCAGACAAAATAATATAATCATCACAGACAACAAGAGCAACACAGACAACATAACTTAGTCAACGTAACTCAACATAGGCAACACAGTCAACATAATACAACATAGTCAACATAGGCAGTATATTCAACATAGGCAAGATGGTCAACATAGGCAACTTGACTCAACATAGTCAACATAACACTGACAACAGAAGTCAACTAAACAAACAACAACAACAACAACATAGGTAGTTTAGCCAACATAGGCAGCATGACTAAGCATAGTCAACATGACATTGACAACATAAGTCAACAAAACAAAAAACAACAACATATACTTTGTCATCATAGGAAACATAAGTCAATATTGTGAACATAGACAAGACAGAAAATCGTAAGTCAACATGTACAGTTGAGTCACAGAAGGACACGTCAGACCGGCCAGGTGCGTCCCGCCGAATCACGTGAGCACCGCGTGCCGATGAGCGATGCAAGCACGCACGCACGCGCATGTATACATTCACAGAGAGATAGATAGATAGAGAGAGAAAAAGGTGGGGGAAGAGAGAGGGGGAGGAGAGAAAGAGAAGGAGCACCCACCATCGCCTGTGTATGGGTGTATGTGTGTTTGCGCAATCGAATATTTGGCCAGAATGTGAAACCTCCGTTGAAACGACTGTACTCATTGTACCTCGATTCCTAGGTAAGGCAGAGTGGGTGCACAACTGTGCACTCTCATTGGTAGGATGGTTCTACACCGTGAGCAATTACTTCATCACAATTGTATTGTTCTTCGAGGATGTGGAACAAAAGACGCTGTCAAAAGTTGAACTAATTCCTGAAGAAATCGCCCAATGTATTGCCACACACACACACACATACACACACACACAGAAAGAGAGGTGTATTGTGTGTACCTGGAGTTGGAAAAAGGCTTTCGACAAAATACCATACAAAGGAATAATATCAATGTTAAAATAACATAGGATTACGATAGAATGGGTAAAAAAAAATTAATAAGCAGACGTATAAAAAGAGTAATAAGAGGTGGCAAACCTAGATTGAGAGATGTGATCAGTAGGGATACCAAACCAATCTCTTTTGGTACCTGTAATGTTTCTCCTGTACATCAGTGCTATGATGATGAATGGAAGCAACGTGATTCTATTCAAGAAAGTGAAAAAGGAAGTAGATTGTAGCCAAGAGTGGAAGATGAACTAGATACAAAGAAATGTAAAAATTTGGACTTTAGTCAGAGGGGAAAAAGACCTGCGAGAAGATGTAACGAGTCAGGGACTATCCATCACCAGAAAGTCACATAAAGGATATAAGAGCAGAGATTCATGAATTGCTAAAAATATGCAAGAGGAGTATATCACTACATGGAAGACGATAGTTATGAGAAAGAAATAACTTTGATGTCTCATGCGTCCAAGACTATGTAGTGATAGTATGACCACGCGGTAGTGGATACCGCCTTGAACTCATGAGCAGGTGGTCATGAGTTCAAGTTCCGGAGCCACTGTGGGCTCGCCGCTTTGGTTCTCGACAGCCCTGGCCAGGCGGGGAGGCGACTCAACGTCGGCGTGAAAAAAAAAAAAAAAGCTTTCCGTAAGTGACAGGTCCCTGCCCTACCAGGGGTTTCTCACTTTCCACTGCGTGGGAATGAGATGGTGAGTTGAGGTATAATCCCCTACACACAAAGAAAGATGTAAGAAGATTAGAAAGAACACAAAGGGCGGAAACCAAGATGATCTCAGCCACCACTCACCTTGGAGGGAGTGGCGGCAGGCCGCGCCCCACCACCGCGTCCCCCTCCGAAGCAACCCTCACAAAGGCATGCACCCCCCCCCCCGCGCCGACAAGGGTCGAAGGTTACCTCTCTGATCTCCGACCGAGTACCGCTGCTATCAATAGAATGGCATAACGCGGGCACCTCCTCTTTAAGTTGAGGTCCGGGGCGGGTACCCGCCAGCCCTGCAATATCTCTCCACCCCAAATAGGAAAACACAAAAGTCTGAAAGACAAAACTCATGAAGAAAGATTGGAGAAATGGAATTCATACAAATGAATACCGAAGAGAGACGGCATGATAATGAACCTTAGGTCAGAGAAAAATATAGAAATGATTGGCATGGAGGGTTTGCTGGTATAGTATGGAAAATAACGAGGTTACAGTAAGAAAAAGAAAAAAAAAATCCAACTTGTCTGATAGGATGTCTAGCTTTCCACATAGTTATGCAGAGTTATGGAACACGTGGGATGAAAATATAACCCAAGACAATTTTTGAAGAGTGGTGACAAAAAGACGTGATTCCATGAGCACAGCTCCAACCCATTAACATACAGCTAAGTACACGCAAACACACACATACACACACACACACATACACACATACACAGACTCACCAGTCTACTCATTTATCTAAGAGGGTAACAACTAGTGAAACATAAATTATTTCATGGCTCCCAATTCCACCTTTACGGCAAAACATTTGATTCATCTTTTCTTGCCCAAGTCGACTTCTGTTGGACAAGTCCAAGATCCAAGTGTCTTGTCCTTGGGGGTCTTCCGCACTGGGGCAAGTGATCATACGCAGTATCTCAGGCTGCTATTCAGAACTCGCCACCCCACGATGTGGGGAGTGAGAAACTACTGGTAGCGCAAGCTCGGTCATTTCCAGCCAAACCGCTGGGTCTTTTAGGCCGATGTTTAGGTCGCCTCCCCAGCTACCCAGGGCGATGGGTGACTACATCACAGCATCCTTCGGTTCCCTTTGGCTAAAGATAGAAGCACTTGTGCACGCTTGTCCACGTGTACGAGAGGTACTCTCCATGCATACTATACATACATCCCCACTTTCGTATCTGCCGACGCACTCGCCCAGAGACATGATATGCGTACATGAATATGGACAACATAAGTATGTAATGCACATGTTTCCTCGCACGCCCTCCTTCTCCGTACCTCTTCCTCCTTTACCTAAACTTTTAGCTAAAAGTACAAAACTCGCTCTTCTACAACAGCGATGAGTTCACTGCGTCCTTCACCATCGCCATCTAAGTTCTAATTGCAAATTTCCTTCCCCCTGCACTTTCAAAACACCTGCCACTATTCTTGTACCCAATAGGTAACATGTTATCTCTTCTTTGGTTACTCTCCAGTTAAGTCTTCTGCTACATATCAGATTGATTTGACCTTTTTTCAAGTCACTTTCGAATTTGATAGCCTCCCTTCTCACTCTTCATTGCTCTTGTTGACAATAAATTCCACTTTTTGATGATTTTCCATAAATGATGATACAAACTCCTTCATTTCCTCTGCACTATCCCCCATAAACTACATCACCTACAGTATGTGATTATTTTTCATTTTGCGCTACCTTTGTCCACCCACAGTAACCTTGAAGACACTTCCCTCCCTTCCATTACGCACGTTTTAATCATTTATCATCAGACATTCCTTCCCTCCCTCGTCCCCTCATCACTGTCCCCACCACACTCCCAAACTCAAAATCACCCCTCCCTTTCATCTTAGATCCACGTAACGCTAACACATTCATCCTCCTTCTCACAAACACACTGCCTATCTCTTCCCTTTTACTCTCGTCTATGCCACAGTCACGCACATTTAATTACCCCAATTTTAGGATATTTGTTGGAGTTCTAATATACCCTCTTATGGCTTGGCTTCTCGTTGGATGAACAGTCAGAGAGCAGGAGCCATAGTCCCACCACTCTGTCCCATTTTGTCGCCATATTGTGTGTATATATATATATATATATATATATATATATATATATATATATATATATATCACAGCAAAGAAATGTGTCGTAGCACATTGGTGAAATTATACTAATGACCCACTTTCGGAGAAGAATAGGCGAAAATAAAAAATATCCGTATATTTCGATCACTATCTGTGATCACATCTGCTGAAGAGGATCACAGATAGTGATCGAAATATACGGATTTTTTACTTTCGCCTATTCTCCGAAAATGCCATTAGTATATGTATATATACTGTGTGTATATATATATATATATATATATATATATATATATATATATATATATATATATATACACGCACACACATACACACATACGTGTGTGTTCGAACACATTTATATTCGTTACTCAACTAAGGGAACTGAACTTGTACTATTTCACAAGCTATGAGAAGCGTATCAACTTATTCCATATCCACACAGTCATTCTGTCATCTATATATTTTTTCTTCTTTCTACTTTCATGTTCCATCATGACGCCAGCTTTGCAAGTCAGAATTCAGGTACACGTGTCCTTGTTTCCACCATTCCGTGCCAGCGCACACGGAAACCCAAGACATCCACCGCCTACGTGTTCAGCGCCAGACAACGTTGCCATGGCAACCATAGCGCGCGTCCTCACGGGTGAGACCGTTACTGTTGACGTCATCGTTCACTGGGCGTAGGCGTTGTGACGTCATTGCGCGGCCATGTTTTCTATGACGTGTGTTATGACGTCATATACGATTCTGGAAATAACAGTGACGTTAGAACTGCATTGTGCGGATAGCTATACAGTTGATATAAAAGTTATATTTACACAATCTTATTGACCGAACAGAACAAATCGTAGGTATAATAATTCAGTTACAGTGATAAGATACAGCAGTCTTTAAATAGGTCATATAACTTTGCTGTACAGGATAAATTAATATCTTGTGGCGGCATACTAGGCATTTCTCGTTAGCATACTACTTGCTTTTGCTTTTTTGTTTGAATAGAAACTAGTTTAATTGCGATTTTTTTCCAAATCTCAAACTACTCTTGCGTCATATAGTGAGAAGCTGAATGACAAGCTAAGAGAAACCTATACAAAATTTAAACACATTGTTGCCATGTTCTTACGGAGGTCTAGAATATTGTAACCGAAGTCGTTTCTATTCAAACGAAGTAGCAAAAGCAAGTAGCATGCTAGTCTAATGTGCCGCCAACTGCAGGGGATAGGGCAAAGGTAGAAGCAAGGGGTCGCGCCTCGATTCCACTGTGTCTACTTCGTCACTAACTGCCCTTCCTTGAAACATTTCGTGCTGTCGATGACACAGAGTCCGACCTACGCTCAAAAATATCTCCTACTTTGCACAACACACTAGACGTGACACCTCTTTCCTATCCTTATTCTTCGTTTTCTTCTTCCTCCTCCTCCTCTCCTTGTTGTTGTTTTCCTTTAGTTTTTTTTATTTTAGTTTTTTTTTTCAGTCCTTGGAACCAGCCTTGGGAGGAGACTGATTACGCAGTTGATTACCTCGGGAGGTGTCTTGATGCTCACGCTATCTTATTAGCATGATTATTATCGTTATTAATATCATTATTATCACTGTTATTATTATTATTACTAGCATTATCATCATCATTATTATTATTATCATCATTATTTTATTATTATTATTATTATTATTATTATTATTATTATTATTATTTTGCCGCCTCTGCTTGAAATAGCACCTTCTCTATTGCAACGCCTTTTAATCTTCCTCATTAAAATTCAGGTGTCCAGGCACACAGAGAGAGCAATGTCGCTTTTGTGTTCTCCTCTCCCAATTCTAACTTCTGATTCAAATATGACCGTTGGGCACATTCACGCAACACGTCCCTCGTGAGAAATCCTCGACCGTCTGGTTCAAATCTGATTTTCATTCTTCCATTCATTAGATATATCTGTGTTGTCTATATCTCACCCCCAAAGACTCTTCCACTCCCTAACTTCCTCGGTGGAGCACGTTCTATCTCGCTCTTGAATCTCCGCATGATAAGATTTTAGTGTTCACCATCTCATTTGGCTCTTCTCGTCTGTTGCTCCAGTCAGTGAACTAGGTTTCGACTTTTCTATCCTAACTGACCTGAAACAACTAGTTCATCACCCTACCCGTATCCATGACCGTCTCTGAGATAGATGCAATATTTTAGATGTTTTCCTTACTGCTCACTCTTGTGTTATTTTTTTTTCTCTCCACTGGTACCTCCGACCACAACCTCACTACTGTTACTTTATTGTCTAAGAGGCAGTATTTCTTTGATTTTTCGTGTACTCGACCTACTTATGATAAATTAAATTTCTTGACTTCTGTTAAGAATAATCTTTCACTCTTAAGCGGGCCTCTGTGGACGTTTTATCTTTGTATCCTGTTTTGGCCTTCTCCCCATCTTCAGAATATGAAGATTAAGAATAATTAAATCATGCAACAGTACTTGAAAATTAAGCACGTATATGCATTTCTTTTTGTGGCCAATTGATCCGGTGTTTTCGCTAAAGTTCAGTGGTGGGAACGCGGAATCATTGCAGTAAACCGATAGTTTCTGACTGACTGGCCAATCTTAATGATTATTGAGTTTCAGGATTAACAGTAAATTTATCTACAACAAGGCTGCTTCACTTAACCGGCGATCTCCCCCGCCTCCCCGTTCCCTCATGCAGAAAAAAAGAAGACGGGGGAGAAATCCCATAGGGCTGCGGAATCAGGGCAGTCGGCGGATGCAGGGATGACCCGTCATCCACGAGGAGCTGAGATGGAAGAGGTCGAAAGGGTGGTGGAGGGGAGTGGAATAGGTGGGAATAGGTACGTGCCTCTGATTTAGCCACCTTAGAAGGGTGAAAAAAACTCTTGGCGTATAAATAGATGGGACTCACAGGGAACAGCCAAAGAGAATCATGCGGTAATCACGTGCGGCCGGGTCAGTAACAGAGCAAACCATGTCCAAATCACGTGCATACATTCCTGTGTGTGTCGGGAGTGTAGAGCTGTAACCTGATCACGTTCCTTAACTTAGACTTTCGAGTAAATAACATGTTGCTACCAGAACAAATGATGTGTGAGAGCACGTGCAGTGCTTAACATGAGAGTTTAGTGTTATCGAAGATTGCTGGTCATGTAGGCGGCTACGTTATCATGGGCTGGGAACCCAGATATTCAGTAATTCAAGTCAGTATTCCACGGGCCAGACTAATCAGTTGGAAAAGAATGCTGATCACATTCAACTCATACTTTCCCTCCGTTTTGCTCCCCCTAAATCTCTCATTTTTCCTCCTCTGTGACCCCGCCTCTTTGGCACCCATGGCTGTAAATACACATGCATACGAACTAGAGTGCACACACACACACGCAAATATGCTCTCTCTCTCTCTCTCTCTCTCTCTCTCACACACACACACACACACACACACACACACACACACACACACACACACACACACACACACACACACGCACGCACAATGCACACTTATTCTTTTCCATCTTTCACGTTTTGCCCCTCCAAAAGGGTGGGATGGGAGTGTCTTCACTGACTTACCTATCCATAGGGTTCATCTCTCAGGCACTAATATCTACTGTGCTTAAAAAAAAGGGGGGGAGAGGTGCAATCCTCGTTTCCCATCTAATAGGTTAAACTAAACAGAAGTAAAAATAACAAGGTCTGAACGAAATTATCTCATTGCCTTTGCTTTACTCGCCTCTTTTAATGGGACACACATACTAACTGACACGCACTGACACACCCACACGTACTGACTGCATGGCAACATGTAGCCAATACCTTGAGGGCTATCTGGGCACTCCTACAGAGCAGAGCCACACATTAATTAGCTGCCTAACTTAGAGATAAAAATACTCGTATTCTACTGAAGGATGAATGATGATACTTTTGTACCGCAGCTGTGCCTCCTTCATTCTGTTTACTTGGATCTGTTTATTACTACCCCTATGACAATCTCCTCTGTCTCCTGTGGTGGGGATTTTCTTCTTCCCATGAGTGTCTTAAAATGCGACGGAGTGATGGGACTGGGGATCCTGCACTTTGTACTTTCCTCCTACAAAAATTCAAGGCATATGTGAGAAGAGGACTCCAACAAGGCTCCAAGAAATTGGGCCATTAAATGTGCGCGGTTGTCGTACAGATGAGAGTAAAAGGGAAGATAGTGGTCTTTTGTTTGGTGAGAAGGAATATGGACGCGCAAGCAGGCAGTGGAACAAAGTTGAAGAGGAAGGGCGACTTCGAGTTTGGGAGCGTGGTGGGGAGGGTGTCGGGAGTAATGAGTGGGCGAGGGAAGGAAGGAGTGGCTCCGGTGATATGTAAGTTGTGAGTCAGAAAAGTCCGTGGTAGACCTGAAGAAAATGTCCTCATGGATAATGTTGGTGAAGGTGAAACTGGGATGGGAGATAAAGGTTGTTGTGAGTGCACACGGCCCTGGAAATGAGAAAAGCAAAGAGAAAAGGGAGACTTCTTCGATAAATTTGAATGAATGTATAGAGACTTTTGGGAGGAATGTAAGTCTCATGGAAGAAGAAAGTGAAGAAAGACCACAAAAAACATCGCGGAAGATGTAGGTGGATGGAGTGAACTTGGGAAGACCAAGAATAAGATGGGTGGATGGGGTGAACTTGATGGGAAGACCGAGAAGGAGTTGGGTGGATAGGTTGAAGCCTTGTTGAGTAGAGAAGAGAAACGGTAAAAATTGTGAGTGGGGATTGGTTGTGAATGGATGATGGATTGATGCAGCCCTAAGGGATTTCTGCTTTTCTTCAGTGCCTGAGTCAGTGCTTCTGACTCGGGCACAGGAAGGTGGCCAGGGATGGCCCTTCATCCACAGGGAACTAAGTTAAAAGGTAAACAAATGGGTGTTAGATGGCTGTGGGGGTTGGTTAAGAGTGTTTAATTCCCTCCTCGCAACCGACGTAGACATCTCGGCTAAATGAAGTCAAGTCTGGTGTATACCGAAATGACCCCTAAATGCTGAAGACTTTAAGTCTACTTTCCCTCGCTCCCTCCCCCTGCCCATTTTCGTTTTCCGTTTCTTCTCAATCTCTTCTTTCACGAAGATCTTTGCCACCACCATGTCCTCCTGTTCAACCCCCAACACATCTCGCTTCCATGTCAACGTGCACAGTTATTCTCAATGATGCTTATTTTTTTCTACCACATTCATTTTCATTTTTAAGCGTTTCTCTATCGCCCGACGTGGTATTCTTATGTTTACTTTTTATACCCTGTAGAATCTTCAGTCATTTGATATTTACCTCTCCTTATGGTTATTTTGCAGGAATTGCGTTTTTATTAGTATATCATTTCTAATTGGGATAAGAAAACGGTTGCCTTTTGGATGAGTCACTTTCGGGAGGTACAGTGCATTGATCGGATTAAAGGTCAGCTTGATATCAGCGAAACCAGAATTGTTTACTAACATAACATCGCAGCAACTAATGTCCTCTTGGGAAACTTCCCCAGAAACAACGACTGGGTTCTCGGTTTGTCTTATCTCAGTTCTGGTAGGCAATTTACCATTTCTAAGATATGATAGAATTACTATATATATATATTTTTTTCTGAAGTCATAATAGCTGGCGTTTAAGACCGCCCTGGATGCTATGCCTAAGCTAGAAAACAAAGAGAAACTAGGAGCGTTTCGGGAGCGGCCGTTATCACGTGTGTAGGTCGTGTCGACCGCCGCCGCTGCCGCGCAGTAACCGTCTCTGTTGCAACGACCGACCGGGCAACCTGTTTCTTCATACGCCTGTTTCCAGAGAATTCTATCAATCGCCAGCCTTCCTCCTCTTTCTCTTCCTTCTCTTGTACCAACACGCTCCACTTCCCTTTCTCTCCTTATCCGAAGTAAGTACATCATCACCGTACACTTTTCAGAATGATATCATCACTCTTAAGGAATATGATTTGATTGTTGAAGTATTTGGTGGGCACGTGAGGAGTCCACGTGTATGAAGGGGTTATCACACTGGGCTATTTTTCCTCCATCCTCCGATGATTCATCGGTGGCACCGCCCATCTTCGGATTTTTTTCCCGCTGTAAAGTCACTATGGCAAACTATTTTGTTTTCTCATCAAAAGCACATTAAATGTCATTTGATATGCTAGAGGAAATTTCATTTTCCTCCAGGATATCGGGTTATTTCTCGAAAGCTGTAGGCTGCATACCGGCTTCAACAGTCGAAGGAAACAGCCCTATGTAATAACGCCTTTAACAAGTTTACCTGTGGAGGCTGAGGCAAAGCAAGACGAAGCGAAGACAGGTAATGGCGACGAAGTAGAAATGTTATTCCGTATTATCTTTTTCCTTTCCGTAGGAGCGAGTTGGTCGCGCTTCGAAGATTCGTTCTCGCAGGTGCCAGGCGATTTTATTCAGTGCCGAGGGACCTCTGGCCCGCATGGCTCTGAAAAACTCTGGGTGATGCTGCCTCGACACTATCTCCCATTGGGACGGTCGTGGCACTTTCTCAAGACTTAAAATTTGGTTGACGCAAAACGAATTTATCCAACTTATTGGAATCTCCGGTGTAGCGGTTTTCGTAACCCTTCAGTGTAGTGGCATTGCAATAAAATTCGTTCTTGACTAACGTCGGGGGTTATTTATTTTGGATAAATGACCCACCCCACCCCACCCCCCACCTTCACGTGTCCCTAATGACTTCCCTAAGCCTTTCATTTTTTCTTATCATCTCCGTGATATGACCTCACCTTTACGTATTTTATTCTGGCTATTGCCAGACGATTTTAACGAACTCAGAATAAGACACAATACTGATGGGGTTCTCTCCACGACCATGACACTGTTTAGAGACTTCTTTTAAGTGACTCCAGGCGATTTTATTCAGGGACGAGATCCCGGAAAGATGAGCGGTGGGAGTAACGTCGTCTGGCCCGTTCAGACCCTCGACATCACGAGGGCGTACGGCGGTCCTTATGGAACACCCTTTACCCCTCAAGGCACCACACCCTTGGCTATTGTCCCTCCGACTGTTGAAGCAGATGTGCAGCTCGCAGCTTTCGGGAACGATTGTCATATGTTGGAGAAAAAGAAATTTCCTCCAATATACCAAATGACATTGCACGAGGAAACAAAATAATTTGCCATAGTTATCATACATCGGAAAAAATGCTGAAGGTGGGCGGTACCGCCGATTAATTGGGGGTTGGAGGGGGAATAGCCCAGTGTGACAACGCCTTCACCCATCAAACATCACCATTCACCTCTCATTCTTCACCCTTCACCGCCCTCTACTTTCATTTTGAATAAACATTGCTGTGCCGACTCCCTGCGTAGACAAACCTGTTTAGAGAAATGTGCTTCCGTGCGGGCTCCTAATCCAGGGAAATTGCCTCGCCCCTGCCAATCAATTTGTTTTCTTTATGCCCAGAATATGCCAATAGTTAATTTGTCTTAAATAATGGACCCCGCTCTCTGCCCTCCAACTGCAGGAAGGTTCTCAAGCATCTATTTACTCATGTATTTCCCTCTGATTATCACAAAAGTCTCCTCGCATGACGGTCAAACTGTTGGTCATCTTCTTGTAGGAACTACAATGAGATTTCTGCTGATGCGCTATGGACATCAAAAGGCTTTTGGCAGAGCCCGTCCTCGAGTCCTCGAGGTCCGGGTGTTCGTAATAGATAATCATTTACGTCAATGAAGTTACGTTCTTGGTTATTT
>NC_134793.1:66248360-66250860 GCF_046742065.1 Oratosquilla oratoria | reverse complement strand
TGTGTGTGTTTATGTGTGTGTGTGTTTGTGTGTGTGTGTGTGTTTGTGTATGTGTGTGTGTATAGATTGTAAGTGTTGTGCAGGTAAAGTGGTTCGGAAAATTTGAGCGGAAAAATTAGGAACAATGTTCAATCAGTCCTAAGATAATGTTTTTCCTTCGATAAGTAAAATGCTTCTCATACAACTTGATAACCTTTCCGTCATGGAGGAGATGGAAAGTTCTTTTTAACTGAATAAAATCACGTGATGGCAGCTAGAATAAAGGTCTAAAATTCTGAACAACAGTGCCGGTGTAGTTGTGTCTTAATCATATCTTGTGTCCTAATCGTGTCTTAATTGCATTCTAAACGTGTCCTAATCTTGTCTTGATAATTTATAAATATTTTCATCGTGTCCTAATTGTGTATTAACCGTATCTTAATCCTGTCTTAATCGTATTATGGTTGTGTTCTATTTGTGCTCTGATTGTGTATTAATCGTTTCTTATTTTTGTCTTAATCGTGTATTAAACGTATTTTGATAATATTTTATTTGTGCATTAATTGTGTCCTAATCGTGTCTTAACCGTGTTTTCAAACTATATTAATCATGTCCTAATCGTGCCTTAATCATGGATTAATCGTGTCTTAAACTTGTCTTAATTGATTCTTAACCGTGTATTAATCGTGTCTTAATCGTGTATTAATCGTGTCTTAATTGTGTATGAATCATGTCTTAATCCTATATCAATCGTGTATTAATCGAGTATTAATCATGTTTTAATCTTGTCTTAATAGTGCCTTAACCGTGTCTTAATCGTGTCATATTCGTGTTTTAATCATGTCTTAATCATTTCTTAACCGTGTATTAATCATGTATTAATCACTTACTTATCATGTCTTAGCCGTATTCTAACCATGTCTTAATCGTGCCCTAATCGTGTCTTAATCGTGCCTTTAATGTTGTATGTATCGTGTCTTAAACGTGTATTAATAGTTTTTGACCGTGTCTTAATCGTGCCCTAATCGTGTTTTAACCGTGTTTTAATCAGGTATCTATAGTGTCTTAATCGTTTCCTAATTGTGCCTTAGTTGTATATCAATCACGTCGTAATCGCATTTTAATCCTGTATCTATCATAGCTTAGTCGTGTTTTTATCGTCTTAATCGTTTCCTAATTGAACCTTAATCATGTCTCAATCATGCATTTATCGCGTCGTAATCGTATCTTAATCGTACCTTGATATATTTTTTGTGCCATAACAGTGTCCTAATTGTCTTAATCGTGTTCCATTCGTGTCTTAATCGTGTATCAGTCATACCTTAATCGTATCTTAATCTTGTATTAATCGTGTCTTAACTGTATATCATTCGTGATTTAATAGTGTCTTAATCGTGTATTTATCTTGTCTTAATAGTGTCTTAATCATATATTAAGTGTGTCGTAATCGTGTCTTAATCGTGTCCCAATAGTATCTTTTGTCATAATCATGTCTTGTTGACTTAGGTACGACAGCGACTGTTTTTCTGATAGGTTGGTCTTTCGAAAATGGGTCTGTCTTCTTGTTCAGGTTTAATCAGCCAAATAAAATCGTCTTCTGGTAACTATAACCAATATAGAAAACAGAGACACTCATGATCACTTTGAGTAACCATACTAATTAATCTTTAGCAAAAATCAGACATTACTGATAGTGAAAAATAAGGACATTTTAGTAGTAGTTGTTACTTTGTAAGACTATGTCATTTGCAAAGGAGTTGAATTATTGGATTTTTTTTATATTCAGCCAAAGTTAGCTATTAAGGATAGTGAAAAATAAGGATATTTCTCACTTAAATATTTAATGATCCCACCGATTATCCACAGAACTTAAAAAGAATAATGAACAGATTCGTGTATTTTAAATAGGACAGGTGAAAGTGTAAACTTAGATTATTCTTCACAAAGAAAATTACAGTAATCAAAGAAGACCAGCTTTCTCCGTACAAGAAAAAACAAAACAAAAACCTTTTGTAAACACCATGGGAGATAAAATATTCTTCAAAACCAACATGTAATTTCCGTAGAAGAAGAAAAGATAAGAATAGCACAGAAAGAACAAATGAAATGAACATTTCTGTGCGATAGATTTGTAAATCTATTAAGGATGATATCTTGTTCAGTAGAAAAAGGACAATTAAAACAAACACATAACTTTCTTATAAGATCCAAAACGGTGTCAATTATTTTTTTAAACAGTTTTCTCGTAGACATCTTGTCCTGTAGATGCAAGGCAAAGTTTCTTAGAAGACAAAGGATGATGCCAAAGAACGAATGAAAAAATTAAACAGTTTTGTGGGATAGCTGTTGTAGATTCTACAAGAAAATATCTATTTCCGTAGAAAAAAATATATAATGTTAAAATTTCTTAGAAGACGAAAAAGTGATATAAGAGATGCAAAAATATAAATAAATAAAATAGATAAATAAATGAACAAATAAATAAACACTTTTGTAACATATTTTATAAATCTTTCAATAA
>NC_134793.1:66225860-66228360 GCF_046742065.1 Oratosquilla oratoria | reverse complement strand
ACATCCTGACCCAACGTTGGTCCAGAGTTCACGTCATCTTGTCAAAACTTGGTTAAAAGTTCACTTCAAACTCCTTTTGTTCAGAATTTAAACGTTCATTGTGACCGAATAATAACTGACAAAATTGTATTTTTCTGTGTCTTCCTGCATTGCTTCTGACCCAACCAGTGTATTGGGGACAAGGATGACCCTTCATCCACAGGGAGCTAAGATAAAATAGAAACAAATGGGTGACGGATGGAAATAGGATGGGTGGGGATGGGTGCATACTATGGCTGGCTACCTCCCTTACAGGGGGTAGAAGCATTTGGTGTATAGATAGATAGAACAGAAGACTGTATGATCATTACATAATTCCCTCTCAAACGTAGGGTATGCTTGTACAGTTAATCGTCTTTCAATAACAATATTACATTATGGATGATACGCCATGAAGTTGAATATAAACTTTTCCTGTGCGTGTACAGAGGTGCTCTCATAATGAAATCTATCTTTTGTAAAAGTAATTGTATTAGTGTAACATTGGATAGATATACGGAATGTATGTTTGCATAATTTTTGTGGGTCACTTACAACTGTCCACGAAAGCACAGGTCTCAGTGGTGGGTGATGGCTCCCGTTATATATTGCACCATTCAATGTAACCTCCTTTGAGAGTCCTAAGGTCATTGCACCGTCTGCGGTCAGGTCGCCCCCAAGGAACCGAAGGGCGGCACATAGAAAACGGTTGGTGGTTCTATGTCACCTGTAGGGGAGACTATGGTATATAAGGGTTCTGGTGGATTTTTTTTTTTTTTTTTACATACCGTATATACTTTTCGTTTGCTTACTTTTATTTTGCATATTACCCCCGTTACTATTACTGCTGTTGCCTTTGCTGCTGCTACTACTACTACTACTACTACTACTACTACTACTACTACTACTACTACTACTACTACTACTACTACTACTACAACTACTACTACTACTATTACTTCTACTACTACTATTACTACTACTTACTACTACTACTACTACTACTACTACTACTACTACTACTACTACTACTACTACTACTACTACTACTACTACTACTACTACTACTACTACTACTACTACTACTACTACTACTACTACTACTACTACAGCTACTACTACCACCACTACCACTCCCACTACCACCACCGCCACCACCACCACCAACACTACCGCTACCTCCGCTATCAGCACCACCACCACCGCAACCACCACCACCATCATTATCACCACCGTCATCATCGTCATCACCATGGTAATCATAATCAGCAGTAGCAGAAGCAACAGAAGCAGCAGAGGGAGCTGATGCAGCTTCTCCGTCTTGTTCTCAAATACTCCCCCGTATGAACCAACTTGATCCTTCAACTGATGTCGTTTTTCGTATCTATTTTCTTTTTACCTTTATCTCATCTTATTCATCATTTTTACCTCACCTTTTTCTTCTCAGTTGTCCTGTACCAAATATTGTCTTCGTTCTCTTCATCTTGATTATATTTCAATTAACAGTTTGCATGACGAGAGGGACAACTTGCATGACATCCTTGTTCATCTTGCAGCTTCCTTTTGTTGCAGATGAGATTTGCATGACCCTTAAATCAAGAAAACTAGTCAAGAACGTTGTAGTTAGATAGCAATTGGCTTCTTCATGTACTCGATTATTTTACATGTAGATGAGCCTTTCTCGCGTTTCTATACATATGATAGGCTATAAATGGTCATTTAGTCTGTGTAATAGGGATTCATAGCACAATATTTTAACTTATTTCTTCTTACTCAAGTTCTTTTTTTTTTGTCTTCTTCTTTTTTACGTAGTTTTCTTCTTATTATTGTGCTTTTTTCTTCTACTGCCTCTACTTTTAGCTCTACTTATTATTTTACTTCTGTTTTTCTTTTACTTCTCTTTTATCGTCATTTTTCATCTTCTTCATCTCCTTCTTCATCTACTATTCTTCTTCTTCTCCTCTTCCTCCTCCTCCTCCTCATGTTTAACTAATCTCTTTGACTTCTTCCATGTTGTCTTTAACAAATACGAGGAATGTAGATCAGAAGGCACTCGATAAAGTTCCCCATAAACGATTGCTCGACAAATTAAAAACGCACAGTATTTCTGGTAGTATCCACAACTGGATTGGCTCTCAAAGCAAAAACAGAGTTGTAATTAACGTGGCCTCACCTAGCTGGCTCGACGTTAAAAGTGACGTACTACAAGGATCAGTTTTGGGACTCGTTTTGTTAGTAATATATGTAAATGATCTAGACTACGTCCCCCTCTGCAGAGTATCAAAATTTGCTGATGACACAAAAATTACCGGTAAAGTAACAGCCACCAAAGAGAAAGAGACTCTGCAATCCGATTATCAAGCTAGGCAAGCAAGTGGCAAATGAAAGTCATGCACATTGGAAGTGCCAATGATCACATTCAATACCAATTGAATGGCAAAATACTGAAGAAAATACCAAAGAAAAAATCTGTGTTTTGATA
>NC_134793.1:66205860-66208360 GCF_046742065.1 Oratosquilla oratoria | reverse complement strand
ATGTTTGTCTCTTATCACCACTCTCATTTTTCTTTTATGCATGAAGTCTTCCATCCACTCAAGCAGTTTGCCCTGTATTCCTCCTGTAATTTCTAATTTCTTTAGCAATTTCTTATGTGGCACCTTATCAAAAGCTTTTTTCATGTCTAGAAATGTACAATCAGCCAATCCATCTCTTTCTTGTATTACACCTATTAGCCTTGAATTGAAACACATTAAGTTTGTGACGCATAATCATCCTTGTCTAAATCCAAGCTGCCTTGGATTTAGTACGTTTTTTTTTTTTTGTTTTTTTTTTTCAAATGCCTTACCCATCTAATTTTGATCATTCTCTCACAAATTTTAGTTATCGTACTTGTAAGAGAGACCGGTCTATAGTGAGTAGGGTAGGATCTTCCTTGTTTCCCCTTTTATATATTGGTACTATGTTTGCTTTTTTCCAATCTTCTGGAACTTTTCCTTTCTTTCAATGAATTGCTAATTAGACTATGTATTTTGTCTGTTAGTTCGTTCATGCATTCTCTCAAAATTCAGTTTGCAATTTCATTTGATCTATGTGATTTTCTGACATCGAGATTACTCAAATGATTCATTATTTTTTTCCTTGTTACTCCTATCTCTCCTCCCACTCGACATCTCTAAGTTGTATGTTCTCCCTCGTACACACCGATTTAAAGTGCTTGTTCATAATTTTTGCCATTTCTATTTCCCCTGTGCATTCAACTCCTTGTCGTAGTTTCACTAATTCTTGTTTGTTTTTTAGTTTGTTTACAAATCTATGAATAGTTTCAGTTGATCTTTAAATTTTTCTATGACATCTTTTTTATATTTTCTCTTTTCTTCTCTGCACACTTGTACATATTGATTTCTATAACTAGTATATATTTTCCATTTTTCAGGTCTTTTGTCTTTTTTTCATTTTATCCAAGCTCTATCCCTATTGTCTTTTAACTCCCTTTCTCATGTTTTGTACCAACACTTTACATATCCTTTTTCTTGTATTTGTCTTGGAACATGCTTTTCCACTCCTTTATAAATTTTTGTCATGCATTCCATTTCTCTTCTACTGTTGTTTCCTCCTTGTGAATCTTTTCCCAATTTGCTTTTTGAAAGAATTCTCTTATTTCATAAAAAAAATCCATACATCAATCTTCCCTTTCTATATTGGTCATTTTTTTCAATGTATTTTTCCTCATTTAGTTCCAGTTCAACCAATATGTGGTCACTTTTACTTATTGGAGTCTTATATTCAATCTTGTCCACTATTTCAGGTTCTGATGTGATCATTAGGTTCAGTCTCGATGGTTCTTCCTCATTTCTATACCTAGTATTCTCTTTTAATCATTGTCTCATTGTATGTTCTATAACCATATCAAGTAGTACATTTCCCCATAGGTCGTCTCTACCCTTTACTGTCATCTCTTCCCAGCAGATTTCTTTACAATTAAAGTAACCCATTATAACTATTCTTCCTCCATTTTCTATTATCTTATTTAGTGTTATCCTTGTGTCTTCTAACATATTTTTGTGTTCTCTCTCTTCCCACGAAGCCGTTTTAGGAGACATAATTTACCACAAACTCCCTGCTCTTCACATCACTGTTCTCCACTTCCATCATAATCATCTCTACTCTATTCTTTCCATATGTAACATTCCTCACATTTCTATCCTTCTAAGTCAGAAACATAACTCCTCCCCCTTGTTTTACCTCTCTGTTTCTGATCCAGTAATTATATGCACCATGTCCAACACTGTTGGGTGGTAGTGGACCATTCAATTTTGTCTCTACAATTCCCATTATGTCCGGTTCCTTTTCCTTCAGGTAATCATTTAGTTCATTCAGGCCTGTTATTAAGCCATCTATATTTGTGTAAGACACTTTTAATAATCTACTACCTCCATTCTGTTTTCTGTTTTCCTTCCGTTTTTCTCTGCTATGAACCATTTCCTCACTTTCATATCCACTACTCTCTAATAGAATTTCTCTTTGTCTGACTCTGTTCTGTTCTCATTTTTTGCTTAGCTTCTATTATTTTTGTTTTCTATTCCTCTCTTTCCTTTTTATTTATCTTTTTATCCATATTTGTTTATATAGATCATTTTTTGCTAGTTTCCCCTATTTTTATAAGATATTCTCTGCTGTCGTTTGTAACCTGAATTTAACCTTAATTGGTCTGGTCTTATCTATATTGTATTTCCCTAGTCTATATATTTCTTCAATTTCTTTCCATGAATCTTGCTCATCTTTTTAAACTACTTTTAATATATTGTTTACTTTTTCCTTCTCCTCCTTTACTCTTGTAGTCCTATTTGAATTATGCTTCTCTTCCATCCTTAATATAATTATACATTTATTTTGAGCCGCTAAGTCTCTTACTATATTCTCCTTCTCTCTCATCACTTTAATAAATGTGTCCTTAGTTTGTTCTTTCATCTGTTGTTTTACTATAACTCTAACTTCAACTTTGTTGTTCTCTTGAACTTTTTTTGAAGCCTGTAC
>NC_134793.1:66183360-66190860 GCF_046742065.1 Oratosquilla oratoria | reverse complement strand
AAATCTGACAAAAAAGTATCCAAATATTGATCATTAGGCCAAATGCATAATATGTCGTCAACATACCTGTACCAAACTGCATTAATTGGAAGAATGTTTGGTAATAACTCTCTTTCAAAAAACTCCATATACAAATTGCTAAGAATTGGAGACAGACAGTTCCCCATGCCATGCCCTCCAAGTGTTCCTAAACGTTTTTTCACTACTTTTAATAATTTAAAGAAGGATAAAGATTTACACATCACAAAGGCGGATAAAAGTAATTGCTTAGTCATCATGAACAAAAAGGATTACTTAGAAAAAATGGAAATATTACTAAGTGATGAAGAGACATATGTTAAATTGAGCAAGAACCCTCTAGAAAATGTTAATAGTGAATTTAATAAGAAGCTTAAAACAATTTTAAAAGGTAACGACGAACTGATAAAAAAATGTGTTACTATATCTCCGTCACTTCCATACATGTATGGTCTAATTAAAACACATAAAGTTAATAATCCAGTTAGGCCCATTACTTGTTCTATTGGGTCTTGCACATATAAGTTGTCAAAATGGTTAGTGTCTCTTCTTAGTCCTCTTGTTGGGACAATTTCCCACTCTCATATCAAAGATAATGTTGACTTAACCGAAAAGCTGCTTGGACATAATATCACATTTGATTTTAAGTTGGTTAGTTTCGATATTAAAAGTTTATTCACCCGAGTCCCGGTTTTAGATTTGTTAGGATTTCTAGAAAAAGAATTAAAGAAACATGACTTTACACTCCCTGCTCATACTATTATTAGTTTAATCAAATTATGTGTAATAGACTCTAAGTTTGAATTTAATGGAAACTTTTATACTCAAACATTTGGTATGGCCATGGGGAACTGTCTGTCTCCAATTCTTAGCAATTTGTATATGGAGTTTTTTGAAAGAGAGTTATTACCAAACATTCTTCCAATTAATGCAGTTTGGTACAGGTATGTTGACGACATATTATGCATTTGGCCTAATGATCAATATTTGGATACTTTTTTGTCAGATTTAAATAATTTGGTGCATTCCATCAAATTCACAGTAGAGGTTGAAGAAAATAATATGTTACCATTTTTAGATGTAAATATTTACCGATGTGGAAGATACTTTAAATTTGACGTTTACAGGAAGCCGACCAATGTCCTCTCGTACATTCATTTTTACTCGTATCACAGTCAAAAATCCAAGCTGTCAGTTTTTTCTTCAATGTTCCTGAGAGCTTATAGAATTTGTTCCCCTGAGTTCTTGGATCAAGAAATACAATTCATCTATGACATTGGAGAAAATTTAAAATATCCAAAACATCTTATTGATAAAACAAAAATCAAAGCCAGGAAATGTTTTCTTAATACGTCGCAGGTCAAACCATTTAATTATAAAAATATGCTAACAATTCCGTACCACGAGAATTTAATCCATCTACCTAGCATTTTTGAAAAATTTGGTATCCAGATAGTATTCAAAAATAATAACAACATTAAGAGTCTGTTAATTAAAAATTCCCCAAGAAGTAAAGAAGGATGTATTTATAATATACCATGTAAAAATTGTGATTTTATATATATATAGGCCAAACAGGCAAAGGCTTAGAAAAAAGAATAGGCCAACATAAATATAGTATTAGAACGGGGCAAGTGTCCAGTGGGTTATTTGTCCACCAAAGGGATTATTGTCATAATATTGACTGGGGAAATTCTAAAATAATTACTTCTTGTAATAATATTATAGAAAGAAATATTATTGAATCTTGTTTTATAAAAAGAAATTTTGGAAATAACATGAACTTGAGTTTGGGTTTATTTAAATTGGACAATTTTATTATTGACAAAATTGTGTGTGATAAAATGTAACATGGGACCTCTCCGAGTATCCTTGTCTTCTTATGTATTTATTGTTTCTTTCTGTATTGCTTTTTTGTACCTTTGAAAATGTCTAAATAGACGAAAACGTTCGGTATCTGTTTTTTCAATTTCCCGGTGGTTTTCTGCAAAAATATTTTATCACGTGTGTTTTGTGATTTCTTTGCATATATATATATATATATATATATATATATATATATATATATATATATATATGTGTGTGTGTGTGTGTGTGTGTGTGTGTGTGTGTGTGTGTGTGTGTGTGTGTGTGTGTGTGTGTGTGTGTGTGTGTGTGTGTCGGTGTGTGTGTGTGTGTGTGTGTGTGTGTGTGTGTGTGTTGCTACATTGTGACAAGTTGATGAAGGTGGAAAAAGAAGTCACGGGTCTTGTTCCGAGTTCCTGAGTTTGTTCCTGACCGGTTTCGCTCTGAAGAAGCATAGAGCGAAACCGGTCAGGAATAAACTCAGGAACTTGGAACTAGACCCATGACTTGTTTTTCCTCCTTCATATATATATATATATATATATATATATATGTATATATATATATGTATATATATATACATATGTATATATATATATATACACATATATTTGTATACACACATATATATATATATGCATATATATATGTATATATATATATATGTATATATATACATATACAAACATATATATATATATATATATATATATATATATGCAGAAGAAATCACTTGAACGCGTGATTCTAATATGCACAAAAAACAATTGGAAAATAACAAAAAGGAGACCGAGCGCTTTTGTCTATTCAGACATTTTCAAGATACAAATTAGACAAGTATATACCCAGAGGGTAGGGTAGATCTCTCCTCGTGACCTTTGGACCCGGGTCCCGAGAGTTGGTTTACAATTTTGTTAGTTGTGAAATCATCCAATTTGTACAATCCATGACTTAGATTTAACAATTGTATCCTTGATCAGACTGGACTCTATAATATTTCTATTCAAATGAAAATTATTTTCAATAATTACTTTAGCTTCTTCCTAATTAATACAAAGGCTGAAACCCCTAAGATGAACAAAGAAAGCGTTGTACGTTTGACCACTTCTAGCGCTATACTTATGTTGATCTAATCTAACATTTAATTCCTTTCTAGTCTGACCAATTTAGCATTTGTTGCAATCTTTACATGGATTTTTATATACACAACCTTCTTTATTTTCAGGTGAATTTTTAATTAAAAGACTTTTGATTGAATTGGAGTTTCTAAAAATAACTTGGATGTTGAAATTCTTAAGAATATGCGGTGATTTAATGAAATTTTCATGGTAAGGAAGATTTTTAGAAATAAATGTGTCTTTAGCTTTATCATCAAAATTAGACTTCCTAGTCATTTTGTTTTGAGAATTTTCAATGAGATAAATGGGATACTTTAATTTTGAAGCTATGTCACTTATTCTTAAAAATTCACCATCCAAAAACTCCGGAATACAAATACGATAAGCTCGAAGGTATATTGACGATAACACAGATGCCTTTGTCCTGCAATGATGAGAAGAGTAAAAATGAACACATGGAGGAACATTGGTGGGTTTCCTATAGACTTCAGATTTGAAAGACCTTTCATTTCTGTGTGTCTGACTGGAAAGGAATTAAATGTTAGATTAAAACAACATAAGTATAGCGTTAGAAGTGGTCAAAAGTCAAACGCGTTATTTGTTCATCCTAGGTATTTCAGTCATTGTATTAATTGGGGTGAGAGTAAAGTAATTGTTAAGAGTAATTCTTATTTGAATAGAAATATCATAGGGTCCAGTCTGATCATGGATACGTTTGTTAGTAATTTAAATCTAAGTCATGGATTGTACTAATTGGATGATTTTATCATTAAGAAAATTATAAACCAACTCTCGGGAATCTGGGTCCACAGGCCACGGGGAGTAATCTACCCTACCCTCTGGGTATACGAGTCGTCAGAGAATGAGTGATAGAAAGATAGATGGAGAGATAGATAGGTAGATAGATAGACAGATAGAGAGATGGAGATAGATAGATAGATAGATAGATAGATAGATAGATAGATAGATAGATAGATAGATAGATAGATAGATAGATAGATAGATAGATAGATAGATAGATAGATAGATAGATAGATAGATAGATAGATAGATAGATAGTTAGGTAGATAGATAGATAGATAGATAGATAGATAGATAGATAGATAGATAGATAGATAGATAGATAGATAGATAGATAGATAGATAGATAGATAGATAGATAGATAGATAGATAGTTAGGTAGATAGATAGATAGATAGATAGATAGATAGATAGATAGATAGATAGATAGATAGATAGATAGATAGATAGATAGATAGATAGATAGATAGATAGATGAATAGATGGATAGATGGATGGATGGATAGATAGATAGATAGATAGATAGATAGATAGATAGATAGATAGATAGATAGATAGATAGATAGATAGAGAGAGAGAGAGAGAGAGAGAGAGAGAGAGAGAGAGAGAGAGAGAGAGAGAGAGAGAGAGAGAGAAAGAAAGAGAGAGAGAGAGAGAGAGAGAGAGAGAGAGAGAGAGAGAGAGAGAGAGAGAGAGAGAGAGAGAGAGAGAGAGAGAGAGAGAGAGAGAGAGAGAGAGAGAGAGAGAGAGAGAGAGAGAGAGAGAGAGAGAAGAGAGAGAGAGAGAGAGAGAGAGAGAGAGAGAGAGAGAGAGAGAGAGAGAGAGAGAGAGAGAGAGAGAGAGAGAGAGAGAGAGAGAGAGAGAGAGAGAGAGAGAGAGACTGACTAATGTGAATGGAAGGAAAAGGCATATCCGCTGTATGGATTATTGAGAGAAAATAACAACCTGAAGTTTTGGGTGAAGTTTTCAGGGAGGAAATATAGATTTGTCTTACTGTCTGCAAAAGAAAAATGTAAATCTCAAAGGTTGGCATACGCATTACTTCATTTATTTTTTCATAATTATGCAATCATTTTGTTATTCTGTCGACATAGATCTTGATTTTGTATTTGAGACGCTCCATGCCAGAGAGACGAAGACGCGAGCACCTCAAAAATGCGTTTTCTTTGAGCGCCTTATTTGGTTAAACTTTGGGGAACGATAACTCAAAACATTGTTTTGGAGTCATCGCCTGTCTTTCATGGAATGCCTCAATTGACGATGTGATTTACGAGTATAATATCCTACTTTTTTCACTGAAACCAGCGCTTTTTTTTCTGGGGAACAATATCCCACCGAGGAAAGGGAGTCTTTAAGGTTCTTTGTATACACAGTATAGTCTTGTAAATCACGAGAACGTAAAGGAAAAATATTTTCCTTAAGACCAACATCAGTACAGAGATCAATGTTACTAACGTCCAGAGGATGGATTCCTACTGTTTTACTCGCCTCCCCTGTGGCTCACAGGTGCTAGATGCCATTTCTAGAAGATCTAGTCTTCTTGAAGGCCTATTAGAGGGATAGAACTAGGATCATTAGAAGTGGGAATCTTCCAACTAGTAATATACTTATTTGTTGAGCATTTCTCGTAGAATCAGGGGAAGAGAGTGTTCTAGAATTTTGCAAATTAACTGTAGGAATGTTGTACTTACTTATATCTATGATGATCATAAAGGCAAACTTAGCAGTGGAAACTAGATATTATGTTCAACTGTAATTGAATAGGCTTTCTCGTAAAATCAGTAGACAACTAATATTCTAGGTAGGTATTAGAATATTTTTCTTATTTTGATTTAAAATGATTCTAAGTGCAAGTTTAGCTGTTGAAGCTAGGTATACATTTAACCGCAGAGACTCTTTTGTGGAATAATTAAAAGATGTTCTAAGACAACTGTCACTGCTTGGAATAGGAAAGAGGGGAAGGATTCGAACCTACTCCGCTGATTACGACACCTAAAAGGTTTTGAAGGTTACATGAAAGTAGAGAGGGAAAAGATAGTAATGATCAATTAATTAATCGATGTAGAATAATTAGTAGATTATATAGGAATAAAGAGATAAGTGGATAAATACATAGGTAAATAAGCAAATAGATGGATGAATCACAAAAAATAAACGAATAAAATGTGATAGATAAAAAATAAACAATTTGCCAAACAAATTAAACATAACCAACAATAATTTTACTTTTTTTTTTTTTGTCTTCTCTCTCTCAGTGACCTGTACAGCTAAGAATAACTCTTGGGTAAGATTGGAAGTCCTGCTTGACACCAGAAGGGGTTGGGAGTGGGTGGTGGGAGTTGGATGGGAGTTGGACGGAGTCTTGGGTGGGATGAGGACGGCCGAGGGAGGGCGGGCACTCCCTAAATCCTTTTTACCTTCAGAAAACCTGTTAGGGAGCAGATTTTTTTTTTTCGTTTCATGATTGTTTTGAGATATGAGGAGGTGCAAGTGGCACGGCCTGCATATACATTTATATAGATATACATTTGAAATAACCTCCAAACAATCAAAATTAGATAAATAAATAAAAGGATACGTGCATAAGTAAAGAGATAAACAAATGAACAAATAAATAAATAAACAAAAGAAATAGATAAATAGATAAATAAGTAAATACATAAATAGATAAAAAACAAACAAATAAATAAGTAAATAAATACATTAACAAATATATAAATAAATAAATAAACAAATAGATAAATAGATAAATAGATAAATAAATAAATATATACATAAATAAATAAATAGATAAATATATATGTATGAAATAGAATGAAATAAAAGAACTTAACAAACAACAAAAACACTTTCTTTTATTACCTTTCCTTGTTGAATCTATCTCATTGGCCATCTCTATGACCCCACCTCTTTGACATAATATTGTACCTAAGGATAGAACCACAGGTTATTGTCAACGAAATACTAAATACTAAATACTAAATACTAAATACTAAATACTAAATACTAAATACTGAATACTGAATACTAAATACTAAATACTAAATACTAAATACTAAATACTAAATACTAAATACTAAATACTAAATACTAAATGCTAAATGCTAAATGCTAAATACTAAATGCTAAATACCAAATACCAAATACCAAATACCAAATACCAAATACCAAATACCAAATACCAAATACTAAATACCAAATACTAAATACTAAATGCTAAATGCTAAATGCTAAATGCTAAATGCTAAATGCTAAATGCTAAAAGCAACGCTAAATGCTAGATACTAAATACTAAATACTAAATACTAAATACTTAATACTAACTACTAAATACTAAATACTAAATACTAAATACTAAATACTAAATACTAAATACTAAATACTAAATACTAAATACTAAATACTAAATATTAATACTAAATACTAAATACTAAATACTAAATACTAAATACTAAATACTAAATACTAAATACTAAATACTAAATACTAAATACTAAATACTAAATACTAAATACTAAATACTAAATACTAAATACTAAATACTAAATACTAAATACTAAATACTAAATACTAAATACTAAATACTAAACACTAAACACTAAACACTAAACACTAAACAATCACTAAACACTAAACATTAAACACTAAACACTAAACACTAAACACTAAATACTAAACACTAATTGCTAAATGCTAAATGCTAGCAAATGCTAAATGC
>NC_134793.1:66173360-66175860 GCF_046742065.1 Oratosquilla oratoria | reverse complement strand
CACGTTTCTGTTTAGATTACAATAGAGTTAATGAGAAAGAAAACAGCACCAAGAATTTTTTTATTAATACGGGATCTGTAGTAAATGTTATAACCAGCAATTTTCTAAACCAATTGAAACTAGGAGTGAAATCTTGGAACCAATTCATTACTCTTTGCAAGGAGTAACAGGAAGTAAATTAAAGACATTAGGTAATACTGAGTTATTTTGTATAAAAAATGAGCACTTGCACATTCCGGTGATAGTTGTAGAAGAATCTGTCTTTCCAGGAGATTAACTGATAGGATTTGCAACTATGAGAAAAAAAGGTATGATGATATGTCCGACTGAGTTAGGGATCTTAGTAAAATCACAGTTAATCCAAATTTTAAATGAACGAGCCTTTGAGACAGCATCTGTGTTAAGAGAAACTATTGAGATAAATAGTGAACACAACAATACTAGAATGGATCACAGAGGGGCAGAGCGGTGTATTCAAGAACAGATAACACAAAAGGAAGAAAAAGGTACCCATAGTGAACACAACTCTGGTGTTCAAAAAATCCCAGAAGTTAAAAAAAAATAAAAAAAAAAATCATCAAATCCAAATAAAACTTTGCTAATTGTGGAACGTGGCGTAATAAAGTCGACATTACTGCACTCCAGAGCAATTAACAGAATGGTGGTGCAGTTGAAAGTAGTCACTGTAGACTCCGAAATTTTAATCATCCCAGAATCAATTAGAATAAAAGGTTTGAAATTGGACGCTGGGATCTTTAAGAAACACAAGAACAAGGTAGAAACATTAGTGATTAGTACTTTGAATAAAGACATAGTCTTAAGTAAAGGTCACATAGGAATTTTTTAAGTCTGTCCAGGACCCATTAAGATCTTAAACGAGAGTTCTGAAGAGATGGAATCACCAATTTCATCAATCTTCAATTCAAGAAGAAATAGATTTGGGAGAGAAATATAAAAGTCAATTAGAGCCTACTTGTTGTCATGAGTTAGAGGTAAGCTTAATTGCATTGCTTGTGTGGCACAATTAAGTAATTACTTTACCGGAGGACGCCTTGGGCCAAACAACATTTTTAAAGCATTAGATTAAAATAAAAGCAGAGACTCAACCTGTTTATATACCTGCCTACAGATTACTACATTCCAAGGTAACAATTGTAGATAAATTGATCACTGAAATGTTATCGCAGGATGTCATAGAACCCAGCCAAAGTAAATGAAGTTCCCATTGATTCTGGTGTCAAAATCAGATGGTATCATGCGTTCAGTTATTGACTATAGGAAACTGAATAAACAGACAATACTTGATCGACTACCGTTACCGGTAATATAATATATACTTCGTAGTTCGGTAAACGAGAATCTGTATTTTAGTACAATAGACATCAAATCAGCGTTCTGGTAAATCGAGTTGCACGAAAGTTCACGGGATTATACAGCATTTTCTACAACAACGGAGCATTATGTCTTCAAGCGTATGCAATTTGCGTTATGTCACAGTCCATTAACTTATATGAGGTTAATGAATACACTACTAGGTGGGTTGCTAGGAAACACAGCCAGTGTATTTCTAGATTATATTTTAACAGTGTCCCAAAGAGTGACTGAGCAACTTAAGAAGTTAGATTTGGTATTCTCAAGACCACAAGACCACTTGAAGCAGGGTTGAAAGTGAGACCCAAATAATGTTAGTTTTTCCAGGACAGTGTCGTTTATTTAGGACATAAAATAGACATGGACTTATTTCAGTGAATTAAAAGATAGAGACAGTAAAGAACTACCCAGTACCAAACAATGTAGAAAAGTTAGAAGTTTCTCGGGATTGACAGGGCATTATAGGAAGTTTATTAAGGAATATGCAGACATAGCTAATCCATTAAATTCTTTGTTGAGGAAAGATTCAAAGTTCATTTGGTGATTTGTATAGCAACAAGCTTTTGACAAATTGAAAGATAAATTTATTAGTTCTCCAGTTTTCATTTTCTCCTCGTTATGATAAAGATTTCATTTTTTGTACTGATGCATCAGACGTAGGGTTAAGAGGCATACTGATGTAAGAAAGAGATAAAAGATTGCAACCGATAGTTTTCACATCGAGACTTTGTAATAATGCAGAGAGAAACTACTTCATTACAGAAAGAGAATCGTTAGCAGTGATATATTCACTGGATATTTTTAGATGTATGATACTGGAATATTCAATCAGAGTGTGGATTGATCATACAGCTATTCAGAACTTATTGAAACATAAGAATCTTAGGGGCAGATTAGCCAGGTGGTTTACTACACTTCAATGTTACGAGGTTAAGTTTTAGTATATTTCAGGTACAAATAATGTTGTAGCAGATGCACTATCTAAGAATATTAGCCAACCAACGACAGGAATGATCAATTTTATCTGCACCATTAATGAACTAGGAACATTACATGAAGAATTGATAATAAAGGAACAAAGTATGGATCAGAATTGGAAAAAAAAATAGCCCAGAATTTGATGAACCCA
>NC_134793.1:66155860-66158360 GCF_046742065.1 Oratosquilla oratoria | reverse complement strand
CTTGGTACATGCCTGTTTACCCCTTCATTGTAGTTTTCCATCAATATATTCCATTTCTCTTCCACTGCTGTTTCTTCCCTGTAAAATATTTCCCAGTTTGCATTCCGGAAGAATGTCTTTAGTTTTGTAAAGTCTGTTTTGTTGTACCTCAGTCTTCCTTTCCTATGCTTTTCGTTCCTCTCTATGTCTATTTCTTCCTTTAGTATAGTTTCGATGAGTACATGGTCACTCTTTCCAATTGGTGTCTCATACTGGACTTTATGCACTATTTCAGGCTCTGTTGTAAATATTAGATCTAGTTTCGATGGCTCTTCATTATTTCTGTACCTTGTGTTTTCACGGACCCATTGGGTCATTGTGTACTCCATGGTCATATCTAGCAGTACATTGCCCCACGAGTCATCTCCTCCTTGCACTGTCATGCTGTCCCAACAAATTTCTTTGCAATTGAAGTCCCCCATAACTACCAGATTACCCTTACCCATTAGTATCTCATTGAGTGATTTTCTTGTGTCATCTAGCATTTTTGTATGTTCGATTTCTTTCCAAGCGCTTGTTTTTGGAGGCACATAAGTCACCACAAACTTTCTACTTTTCATGTTCTTGCCTTCGACTTTTATCATGATCAATTCAGCATTACCTTTGCCCTCTGCAATTTTTGTCACCTTTAGGTCTTTCTTGGCCAAGAACATGATTCCCCCTCCCTGTTTCTTGTCCCTGTTTTTTATCCAGTAGTTGTATAAACCTTGTCCGATAACAGTGGATGGTATTTCACCTCTTAGTTTAGTCTCTACAATTCCCATTATGTCTGGTTTTGCTTCTAACAGATAATCATTGAGTTCGTTCAGTCCCGAAATTAGTCCGTCAATGTTGGTATAGGCCACTTTTAATTTTCTTCCTTCTCCCTGGTTTCTTCTTCCCTTGTTTTGTTCGTTTTGAAGTGCCATTGTCTTAATCTCAAGTCTATTACTCTCCACTGGAATTCTTTGCATTCTGTCTCCGATCTTTTCAAGTTTTTTTCCTTTGCTTCTTCTCTTAGTGCCCTTTCTTTTTCTAATTCCTCAGTACTCATTTCTCTTTTTATCCATATCTTATTGTATTTTTCACTCTTTGCCAAGTTACCTACTTTTTCAAATATGTCTTCTACTACCACTTGTGACCTTAGTTTTATCTTTAGAGGTCGATTCCTATCCTTAGTATAGCGACCAATTCTGTAAGTCTCTTCTAAGTCTGTGCCTGAATCACTGTCTCCCCCCTGAATTTCATTAAGGATTTCTACTGCTGTCTCTTTTTCTTCTTTTTCTCTCATGTACCTCGCCAATCCTTGTTTTTCTTTAAGCCCATAAACCACAATACATTTCTTCCTATCTACTGTGTCCCTGACCCAATTTGCTTTTTCGTTAATCACTTGAATGATTGTGTCTTTTGCATTATCTTGCATTTGCTGCTTGACTATTTCTTTGAAAGCAATTTCTTTATTTTCAATATTTTCTTTCCACTTCTTAATTTCCTGGATACTGTCCCCACCTAAGTTTTCTTCGATCTTTTGTGTCAATTCTTGTAATTTGTTGTTCACTTCCTGCTTTAGATTTTCGCACGCGCGCATTACAGGGATCAAGAACCACCTACTGTCATACTTGAAAGAATCTGCTGCAGAAAAAATGTAACAATAATAAAACGAATATAACAAAAAAGAGAATGATGATAAACATATACCTTAGACTCCAAACTTCAGATTTCAAGCTTCCGAGAGAAGAAGTGCTCGTCCCCTAGACAAGGGAGTTGAGGGGGAGGGTTAAAAGCATATAAGTCTTAGACATATCCTAGATCTAGTGCCAAGTTTCACCAAGCAACAGCTGTTCAGATTCCCTTCCTCCTCCTCCTCCTCCTCCTTCTTTTTCTTCCCCCCCTCCACATCTGTCCTCCTCCATCTTCCCTCCCCTTCTCCCTCCCCCTCCCCTTTTCTGTCTCTCTCTTCACCCCCCACCATCCCCATCGCCCTCCTTCTCTCATCTCCTAATACTCTTCCCATTCCCCTTTCCCTTCCCCCTCCCCCGACCCTTCTGCTTTTCTCTTTCTTCCCTCTTCTCCTTACTCTTCCCCTCCTCATCGCACTCCCCATCCTCATCCACTCCCCCCTTTTAGACGTAAATTGTTGATTTTTTTGTTATATTTTTGCAAACTTAATTTTTTTTAGAGTTTACGATTTACATAGCCTACAGAACATCGTACTTTTCTTCAATGTCAAATATTAAATTGATAGTAAATGTAATATTTTTTATGTTGCGTCAAACTTGTAAATGGTGCCATATGATGAGAAACATGCAGGAGGCAAAAAAGGAATTTAGGATTATTGTATCAATGTTATATAATATACAAGAGTGTATTTCATATACCTGAACCAACAATTTTGTCATTGTTGTAGTAACCGACCAAGGTAGCCTAACCTAAGACTACGAGTAAACTAAGTGAGACATTTATGACCAGTATATAAGCCAGT
>NC_134793.1:66110860-66113360 GCF_046742065.1 Oratosquilla oratoria | reverse complement strand
CGCTCCGAACTATTCAGGATTTCGCTTGTCTGTTTGTTCTACAAGAGTGCGCACCTTTCTCCGCACGTAGGCAGGATTACATATAGTGGACGGGCGTTACTGCTTAACATTGTTACAATACATACATAGACAAGAAATATGAACATAGTTATGTAATACAAAGGAAACAATTCTATAACATAATTACACATATGACGTAATATCTAATATTACGTTACAATATATATATATATATCACGGTAAAACCACCGTTGGAGTAGAAAAGACTGGAGACGGGGAATCTATATATTTCGATTGCAAACTGGAATCCTCTTCAGTAGATACAAATAAGAATAGTGACTGCTACTTAAGTAGCTCCCCTGACATGAGAAAGGAGAACATTGGGAGGGGTCTCTACCCTCGGTTCACTCCGTATGTGAGGTCTGGAGGCAAATGTCTTTTTAATAGGCTGGTAATGAATAAACATGAAATTATATCCGAGGACCATTGCTCCTTTGAAATGTTCATATTGGGCTGGTATTCAATTATAGTAGATTCTACAATTTTTCTCCTGAACTTACATCTAGATCTATAAATAAGCTCAGCTTTGTCCCAATCTAAACAATGTTTAAATTGCTTAACATGTTGGAACACAGCTGAGCTTTCTTTTCCATTTTAATGGAACGTTTATGTTCGATCATCCTAGTGTTCAAATCCCTTCTAGTCTGTCCAATGTAAACTAAGTCACAACCTTTACCTGGAATTGAATATACCCCTTGACTATGTTCTTCTTTCAACCTTTGGTGGACATTTATCACCTTTTTATTAATGGTGTTAGGATAATAATTGATTCAATCTAATTTGTCTTTGGGAAGAAACTTGGTGGAGGAATAAATGAATCAGAAAAGGGAACGATTAAGGAGCTCTTATCCAATGAAAATTTAGAGGAAATGGGGGCAGTGTTGAAAAAGAGAGGGGAAGAAGCAAATTTCCAATTGACATTGGGAACTTATATTAACACAGATAATTATGTAATACATAAAATAAATTGAAATAAACAAAACACAGTAGAAAAACCTAAGACGGTTTGCAGATTGTTCTGCATCCTTAGTTGTAATATAGAGAAATAAGCCAGTGGGGAGTATACGAGGGGTGATCAAAAAGTAATGACAGTGATACCATATATTTTCACGGTACAGAGGTAAATCCAAATAGTGGCCTACATTCCTTCAAAGTACTCCCCTCCTGCCTCTATGCAACGTTCCATCCTCTTTCGCCACTTCATGAAGCACTCACGGTACTCAGAAGCCGATATACCTCGTAGCTCTGAATTGACTGCTCGCGCCAGATCTTGGATGCGATGAAACAGCTTCCCTGCGATCGCACCCTTGATCTTTGGAAACAACCAAAAATCACAGGGAGCAAGGTCAGGCGAGTAGGGTGGGTGGGGGAGAAGTGTGATCCCCTGCTGCTCCAGGAACTGCACAGTGAAGCGAGCTTTGTGGGGGGCAGCATTGTCATGGTGCAGCAAAAGGCGCGATCGGCGACGGGTTGGTGCAGTCTTGGCCTGATATTCCAGGACTCGAGGAAGGACGTGATCAGTGTAGTACTGGGCTGTGATAGTACACTGTTGAGGCATTACATCCACACACATTGGTCCTTGTGAATTGAAGATGGTGAAAAGGCGCTTCCTGCTGCGAAATCCTTCCTTCAGAATCTGAGGTCGAGGTTCTTCATCACTCAACCACACCATGTTAGACTGCTTGTCTCTGGTGGTGAAGAAAGAAATCCAACACTCACCTCCGGTAGCTACATCTGAGAACCGTTTCGGCCCATTTGGCTCGAATTCAGCCAGCCATAGACGACAAATCCGCACCCGTTCGCTCTTCTGCTCTTCCGTAAGCAAATGAGGTATCCATCGAGCACACTTCTTCCTAAGCCCTAAGTGTTCATGCACGATGTCATATGCGCTCCCATAACTGACACCGAGCTCCAAGGATAAGAATCGAAGAGTAACAGTTGGATCTTCGTCAATGATGGCCCGCGCACGGACCGTCGTTGCTTCGGTCACGGATGTCCGAGGGCGGCCAGGACGATGATCATCTTCTAGCTGCAATTTTCCGGCTGCGAAAGCTCGAATCCAGCGGGAAACAGTTTCCAGTGATGGAGTAGACTCGGGAAAAACTTGCAACAATTCCTCTTTGATCTCCGTTGCTTTTTTCCCGAGTTTCCACCTTGTGAAGGTGTAGAATCTGCAGCCTTCTTTCGAAAAATCCATGTTTCCGGTTAGAGAGGCAAACCAACAATGACGCAATCGCACAGCGCAACGATAAAATGTAAGCTAGACAAACAGCGACAAACTCAAACATGTAACAACAGGCAACACTTGCTGCCCCTTGCTCCCCGCCCCCCCCCCCCCAACACTTATAGTCTCTCAGTTACGAGTCCGACTGTCATTACTTTCTGATCACCCCTAGTAAGTATGAATGAAGAGAAATCTTAGAGAGATCAGGTATGACTC
>NC_134793.1:66083360-66095860 GCF_046742065.1 Oratosquilla oratoria | reverse complement strand
CACATTTTCTTCTGTCTGGCCACGTGAACAGTAAAAACTGTATTTTCTGGGGCACAGCACCACCAGAGGATATTCTTGATCGTCCATTACACTCAATTAAATGTACTGCCTGGGTGGCCATGTCAAAGCATGGCATCATTGGTCCTTTTTGGTTTGAGGACGAACAGGAAAGGTCCGTCACGGTCAACACAGACCGTTACATCAAGATCCTGAGAAAGTTCTGGACAACACTCGGGAGACGTGCTCGACTCATTCGTGCAGAGCAGTGGTTCCAGCAGGACGGGGCTACCCCACACACATCAAACCAAACGCTGACCTGGCTGCGACAACGCTTTCAAGAGCGACTGATCAGCAGAAGATGTGACCCCGAGTGGGCCCCGCACTCACCTGACCTTAACCCCCCAGATTTCTATCTGTGGGGTTATTTGAAAGACCACGTCTATGAGAGCAACCCCCAGACAATCATGGACTTGAAAGTTGCAATAACAACAAGGATCAGAGAGATTCCAGAGGCAGAGTGTGTCCGCGTGGATGAATAATTTTGCACGGCGCATTCAGGAGTGCCTCCGTCAACGCGGTAGACATTTGGAGCATACATTTGAACGTCGCCGACATGTGGACCACCCAACCAAAATAACTTAAATTTTCAGAAATTAATTGTTATTATCTTACGTTGATGTGTATAAAAAATAAACTTAATCCATTCACATTTGTATTAGTTGTGGGTACTTTTATGGGTTGCATTTATTTTGGGTCATCCTGTATCATGGTGACCGTGATGTTCAGTCAAGAGTCACATAAGAACATAAGAATAAAAGAGACTCCAAGACACCATAAGGCCTACACAAGCCAATTCCAAGCCCACTACCACCTACTATCTGAATTTATAACGCTATTAAACCTTCTCTTAATACAACCGATAGTTTCAAATAGTTTGCCCAATATAAATTAATTACTCTGAATCCTGCCCTGTTAGTTAATATGATGATATTGTATACATCAACTTTGTTAAAGCCCTTACCCCGTTTATGTACCTCTATTATACCAACCCACAATCTATGTTTTTCTAGAGAATGTAAATTAAGGTGCCTAAGGGTATCTTCGATGCGTAAATTTCGGTCATTTTCCTGTGTATTAATTCTAAAGAATTAATAGTCACTCTTTCAGGTGTATATATATATATATATATATATATATATATATGCCAAGTAGACCACTTGGAAAAAGAAACTAACGAAGCAGAGCGCTTTTGTATATTACATCTTCAGCGCAAAAAGTATATCTCTTGATAGCCTAGTTGGTAAGTCACTGCCGCACTTGTCATGAGGATGTAGGGGTTCGAGTCCTTGGCAGTACCACATTTTAATTTCTACATTCCGGTCTTGATGGCTTAGAATTAAAGTGCATTGTGGTTGTAAAAAATTATCTCTAAACACTGGGACCCATTTAGTGTTGTGAAAATACTTTCCCGCGTTTGTATACTTTCAATTGTACTATCATAGTGGAGATGGGTTGAACGCAAAAATTTCATGTATGTGTATGTAACCCGAGCATGCAAATATATAAGAAAAACTGCGCTCAATTTATATCTCTCTTGATAGCCTAGTTGATAAGTCACTGCCACACATGTCATGAGGATGTAGGGGTTCGAATCCTTGGCAGTACCACATTTCAATTTCTGCATGTCGGCCTTGATGGATTAGAATTAAAGTGAATTGTGGTTGTTAAAATGTATCTCTAATCACTGGAACTCATTTAGTGTTGTACAAATACTTTTCTGCGTTTGTATACTTCTAATTGTACTATCATAGTGGAGATGAGTTGAGCGCAAAAATTTTATGTATGTATATATGACTCGAGCATACATATATATAAGAAAAACTGCGCTCAATTTATATCTCTCTTGATAGCCTAGTTGGTAAGTCACTGTTGCACTTGTTATGAGGATGCTGGGGTTCGAGTCCTTAGCAGTACCACATTTCAATTCCTGCATGTCGGCCTTGACGGTTTAGAATTAAAGTGCATTGTGGTTGTTCAAATGTATATTTAAGCACTGAGACCAATTTAGTATTGTACAAATACTTTCTCGCGATTGTATACTTCCAATTGTACTATCATAGTGGAGATGGGTTGAACGCAAAAATTTCATGTATGTGTATGTAATTCGAGCATACAAATATATTAAAAAAACTGCGCTCAATCTATATCTCTCTTGATAGCCTAGTTGGTAAGTCACTGCCGCCACATGTCATGAGGATGTAGGGGTTCGAGTCCTTGGCAGTACCACATTTCAATTTCTGCATGTCGGCCTTGATGGCTTAGAATTAAATTGCATTGTGGTTGTTAAAAATTATCTCTAATCACTGGGACCCATTTAGAGTTGTACAAATACTTTCCCGCGTTTGTATACTTCAAATTGTTCTATCGTAGTGGAGATGGGCTGAACGCAAAAATTTCATGTATGTGTATGTAACTCGAGCATACATATTATAGCATCATGAATGAGCTAAGTATTAATCCAAATAATTCTTACAGATAAGACTGGATTAATATTATTCATATGTGTATGGTGCATGCCTGAGATAGGAGACCCGTGCTACCTGGGACCTTTTGTGTGTCGGACAGATGTGCTACCTAGAGCCTTAGTCGGTCATGAAGACATGGAGCCATGCCGATATATAAAAACAACGCCAAAAATATTGAAAGATATTTTTCTTTTGTGTTCTGTCATTGATTTTTTATGTAGCTTCACTAGTATGTGTCCTAGACAAAAAGATAAGTTATTTGTTAAACAAAGTTACATTCCTCTCCAGCATTCACTAAGGCAAAGATTCGGATCCTTGTGATGGAGCTTATTTCCATTTGTCACAATGACACACAAACTGTCGGATGGCTCGTCATACATATTTCTGACACTCCTCTGGACTCCAAGTTTCCTTATAAAATCTAACAAATACATTGTATATCTTTCCCCTCAGTGCTACATTCATCATCATCATCTAATTCTATCTTTATTCTTTTGAAGTCATCTACATGTCTAATTGACTCCTCCCTAGTTTCTAAGTGTAGGATCTTGTATTTATTTCCACCTGCAATATTATTTATTCTATATGGACCTGAGTACCTTGGTGAAGTTTATTATGGATTGTGATTTGAGCATGACCAAATCTCCTATTTGTAATTCTATTCCATGTGCTATTTTGTGTTGTTGCTTTTTTATCTCTTACATACACTCTATCATGTATTCCCTAGCTCTTTGTGTGTGTGTGTGTGTGTGTGTGTGTGTGTGTGTGTGTGTGTGTGTGTGTGTGTGTGTGTGTGTGTATTCACTTGGTCTTTGGATCACGTGTTGTACTCGTGATCGACAGCTATTTCCCTCCTGGAAGAGAGCTCAGAGCTCGTAGGTCCGATCTATGGGTAATGCTATGACCTTGCACACACACACACACCCCCAACTCCCCGCCCACGAGAGTTGGAGTAACACCCCTCAGCGCTGCGATACTGATATTATTTCAGCCCCGGGCGAGAGTCGAACCCGGACCTCCGTAGTGGCAGGCCAGAGCTCTAACCACAGCTCTAACCACAGCGCCATGTGTGTGTGTGTGTGTGTGTGTGTGTGTGTGTGTGTGTGTGTGTGTGTGTGTGTGTGTGTGTGTGTGTGTGTGTGTGTGTGTGTGTGTGTGTGTGTGTGTGTGTGTGTGTGTGTGTGTGCTATTTTAGAAGTAATCTTCTATATTATACACAGGTTTTTGTTCTGCAATCAAGATTTCAAATGGGATAATTTTGTCTTCCTCCAAAATAATAAAATGAAGTGTTTTTTCCTCTAGCTGTATTAATTTGGTTGTTTAGAGTACATTGACACAAGGAATTCAACTATCCCAAGCTATAATATATGGGCTTATTAAACCTCTAAGACATGTAATAATATTCTTATTTAATCTATCTACAACTCCATTGCTCCAAGAATGATTCACCAGAATGTTTACTTTATGTATCGTAAACAACCTACATAATTCTTCCAAGACTTTGTTATTAAATTCAGTACCGTTATTTGAAACTAAGATCTTAGGAGTTCTGAAATTACAAATTATCTGATCATAGATTACTGAAGCAATTGTTTAAGCTCTCTTATTTGTTTGTAAAATAAAAAATCTTGAAAGATAATAAATAGCAACAAATACATATTTATATCCCTTTTCAGACACAGGTAACTTCAATGTATCTATGTGAACTTTTCCCCAAGGTTTCTGCGGAATGGGATATGATAACGTAGGAGTAGGTTTAGGTGTATTTCCTTTCATCTTAGCATATTTCAAGCAATTTTCTATATAATAATATATATTTTTCTTCATACCTGTCCAAAAGTATTTGAGTTGTGCTTGTCTGGGTGTGAGCTATAGTTACTCTCATGAAGTAACCTTAATAGCTCTTGTACAAAGTTTGTGGAATTACCGACTGATTTACTGTGCCCCTAGAAATATCCTTCCCACTTACAACTGTTTTTCTATACAAAATTCCATTGGTCAAATGAAATTCCTCTATCTTATACCCCTTTGGTAGTTTTGAAGTATTACCTTTTGGGTTAATCAAATTCTGGGATACATTTTCCCAACCCCTATCTTTTCTTTTTTCTATTATTATCATTTCCTTTTATAATGTAATTAGTTTATCTATGCTACAGATGAAATTGATGAACCCTGACGATGGTTGGCTAATATTTCAAGGTAGTGCATCTGCTGCAACATTCTTCCTACCTGGAATATATTCAAACTTAACCTCATAACACTGAAGTGTAGTAAATCACCTGGCTAATCTTCCTCTAAGATTCTTATGCTTCAATAAATTCTGAATAGCTATATGATCAGTTCACACTCTGATTGGATACCCCAGAATAATATCTCTAAAAATTTGTAATAAATATATCACTTCTAAGGTTTCTCTTTCTGTTATGGAGTAGTTTCTCTCAGCACTGTTACAAAGTCTGGACGTGTAAGCTATTGGTTTCAATGTTTCATTTCTCTCTTGAACCCGTATGCCGCCTAATCCCATGTCAGACGCATCAGTACAAAGAATGATCTTATCATAATCAGGAAATATTAGAACTGGAGAACTAGTATGTTTATCTTTTAACTTGTCAAAAGCTTGCTGTTGTGCAGGTCCTCAAATGAACTTTGAATTTTTCCTCAATAAAGTATTTAATGGGTTAGCTATGTCAGTATATTCCTTGACAAATTTCCTATAATATCCTGTCAACCCCAAGAAACTTCTAACTTTTTCTATATTGTTCGAAACTGGATAGTTCTTTACTGCTTCTATCTTAGAATTTACTGAACCAAATCCACGCCTGCCTAATTTACGAGTATGTATCAAATAAATGACATTATCCTACAAAAAATTAAATTTTTCAAGTTTTACTTTCAATCCTGGTTCAATTAGTCTTAAGAATTTAAAATCTAAATCCATAAAGCTCTCAATTGCTGTTTCGGAAACTATTGAAATATCATCTACAAATACACTGGCAGTGTTTCCTAACGACCCATCTAGAACTGTATTCATTAATCTCATATAAGTTAATGGAGTATAACGTAACCCAAATGGCATTCATTTGAACGCATAGTGCCCCGGTGGTGTAGAAAAATCTGTGAATTCTCGTGACTCTTCATACAACCTGAACTGCTACAACACACACTTGATATCTATAATGCTAAATTACCCATCCCCGGTTCCCAAACTCTTATTACCGGTAACGGTAATCTATCGCGTACAGCCTGTTTATTCAAGTCCTTATAATAAATAACTGGACGCATGGTATCACCTGATTTTGGCACCAGAATCAAAGTGAAATTCTATTCATTTTTACAATGTTCAATAATATTCTGCGATAACATTTCAGTGATCAATTGATCTACAATGGCTTGTTTGTAATGTGGTAATCTGTAAGCAGGCATATAGATAGGTTGAGTCCCTGGTTTTAACTTGATTTGATTTTTTAAAACAGTTCTTTTGTCCAAGGCGCCCCCCGGCAAAGTAATTGCTTTATTGTGTTTCAAGAGCAATCCAACTAAGCTTACATCCAACTCAGGATATCTTATTGTATGCGTTCTATTCCTGGCTGCCGCTAATATTGTCACCGTCTCTTAACGCCACTTTTGACTTTCGTCGCCCCTGCTATCACTGTCTGTATTGCCCACTGTTACCTCTCTGTAACTCACTGTCATCTCTCTTGCCACTGTTAGTCCTGTCAACACCAGCCACTGGAGTCGCCCTCATGGCCCTTACTTATTCATATAGCAACTCACTTCTTTTAGTTGGTAGGCATTGTTGTCTCCAATCATTCAACTTTGTCAAGATCTAGGTTGCCTGTTTATCATCATTCTACCTCACACTTCACTAATTTTTTCTGTCTAGGAGAATTAAGTGCAGAATTTTTCTTTTGTATCTTTCTTCCGTTATTTTTTATACAGCGTGCACCAAAGGAAACCTTCGAGAGTACGTATGCAATATCCTATGTGAGTTTTGCAGTGACGTAGTGATTTTTTCTAGTCCAATGATTTTTAACTTTATATTTGAGATCCTCACCAAAGCGCGTGATCTTACAAACGTGAACCAATTGAAATTTCTTTTCCACCCTTTCACCAATCAAATTCGTTGTTAAAAGTCCGTATGGCAATATTGTTTATTTAGAATAATCTCGGGTCTCTACATAAATTTAACTTATTTTATAAAAGCATGTTATGTCAGTAATACACGCGAGCTCCCGGTTATTGTTTATAAACAAGGCGGAAAGACTGATTCAGGCAGCTCGCTTGTTTACCATTTTATAAATATTCCTATCTATAAAATGTAACACCCGTCTCCTACTCCTTCTACCCTGTTTTCTACCAGCCTCATACACACATACATTCGTACATACGTATATATATATATACCTATATATATATATATACCTATATATGTATATACACACACACACACACACACACACACACACACATACACACACACACACACACACACACACACACACACACATACACGCGCGCGCACACACACACACACACACACACACACACACACACACACACACACACACACACACACACACATATATATATATATATATATATATATATATATATATATGTATATATATATGTATTTACATATATATATACATATGTATATATATATATATATATATATATATATATATATAAACCACAATACACTTAGGTTCTGAGCCATCAACATCGAGAGACTCGAGGAGGCGAACAACATGCAGAAATTGAAACGTAGTACAGCCAAGGACTCGAATCTGTGCTAGCACGTGACATGTGTTAGTGACTTAACCAATTGCGCAATCATGAGAGATTTATGCATGTTGGCCTCCTCGAGTCTCTCGATGTTGATGACTTAGAATTAAAGTGTACTCTGGTTGATAAAATGTATATCTGTTCACTGGGACCCATTCACTGTTGTGCAAATACATACATACACATACACACACACACATATATATTTGTATATATATATATATACATATATATATATGTATATATATACATATATATACATATACAGTATATATATATATATACATACATATATATATATATATATACATACATATATATATATATATATATATATATATATATATATATATATATATATATATATATACATATACCAAGGCTTTTTCCCCCTTACAAGGAAGGTAGCCAAAAAGGGAAAGGCATAAAATCATTTCCACCCATTCCATCCCTGAATACACTTCACACCCCTCCACACTCCCTCATATCTGAGCACCTTCTGGATGACGGGTCATCCCTGCACCTTGTCCACTGCCCTGGGTCAGAAGCAGTGTCGCAAGACACAGCACATCCACAGCAAGGCCGCTTCATTAAATCGGCGACCCCCCCTCTCCGTCCCCTCCGTCGGGCTGCGTCAAATTTTGCTCACACATACTACCTCACCCCCAATCACCCCGCCCATTCCACCTCATGCAATCACAACATCATCCATATACAACCATTCTCCATTCACCCCCGTCTTCTGTCCTCTCCCGTCCTTCCTCAATAGACATTTCCCTCTTCCCCAAAGCACCCTTCACCCCATCCATCCACCTCATCCTAGGACGTCCCCTCATGTTCATCCCCTCCACATCTGCCTTCCATACCTCTTTTACTAGTCTTTCTTCACTCATTCTTTCCATGTGTCCAAACCATCCTAATATTCTTTCATCAACCCTATCTCCCAGATCCTTTTCCACCCCTGTTCTCCTCCTCACCTCCTCATTTCTCACTCTATCTAGCCTAGAAACCCCCTTCATACTTCTCAGACACCTCATCTCAAACACATTCAAACTCCTTCTCTCTTCTTCTCTTATGTTCCATGTTTCTTACTCATACAGTGCTGTTGGCATAATCACTCCTTCATACAGTCTCCTCTTAGCATCCATTCCCAAATGTCTAATCCTCATTACACTCTTTAATCCACCAAGGCATTTACTCGCTTCTCTCAATCTACATTCTACCTCCACCTTCACTCCACCTTTTCCTGCCACATTTGCACCCAAGTATCTAAAACTACCCACTTCCTCCAGTCGCTCTTCCTTAATGCTTATTTCCAGTCTACTGCCACTTTCACCCTTTGTACATCTCATCACCTTACTTTTACCCACATTTATCTTTAGCTTTCTTCTATCGCATACTCTCCCAAACTCTGACACCAACTTCCTCAATCCCTCCTCCGATCCTGCCGCAAGCGCAGTGTCGTCTGCAAACAACAGGTGGCTCACCTCCCACTTTTCTCCATTTTCTTTAACCATCTCCAATCCCTTGCCCACTACCCTTGCATTTACCTCTCGCACTACCCCATCCATGTATAAGTTCAACAGCCAGGGCGACATAACGCATCCTTGACGAAGTCCCACCTTTACCTCGAACCACTCACTCTCTCCATTTCCAGTCCTGACACAAGCTCTACTACTCTCATAAAAACTCTTTACAGCTCCCAGAAGCTTTCCTCCTATCCCGTATATCTGCATAACCTCCCACAGTGCCTTCCTGTCTACCCTATCATAAGCCTTTTCCAGATCCATAAAAGCCCAAAAAACATCCCTCCCCTTTCCTATAGCTTTCTCACATATTTGTCTTACCACAAAGATCTGATCTACACAACCTCTACCTGTCCTAAATCCACACTGTTCCTCACCAATTACTCCTTCTGTTCCTCTCGTAATCCTCTCAATCAAGATCCTCCCATAAGCCTTCCCAACTACACTTAACAAGCTAATCCCTCTGAAACTACTACATTCACACTTGTCCCCTTTTCCCTTGTAAAGAGGAACTATACAGGCACTCCTCCAGTCCTCCGGCACTCTACACTCTCTCCAGCAAACATTAAATAACCTCACCAGCCAGTCCACCATCACTGTACCTCCCTTTTTCAGACATTCTGCATGGCATCCATCCAGACCAGGTGCCTTACCTGCTTTCATCATCTTAACAACTGCCTTCACCTCATCCTCCCTTATTTCCCCTCCATTCTCTTCACTCATCACTCTCATTTTCTTCGCATTACCCACTGCAGCTATCTTTCCCTCCCTATCCTCCTTCACATTTAGCAACTTCCTAAAATATTCTGCCCATCTTCCCCTTACTGCCTTCTCTTCCATTATCATCTCTCCATCTGCACCTTTTACCTTTTCTTCTCTACTTGATTCGCCTCCTCTTCCTCTCTTAATTACTTTCCAAAACATCTTTTTATTACTTTCAAAATTTTCTGCCATACTCTTACCCCATTTCACATCTGCTCTCCTCTTTGCCTCCTTTACCTTTTGCTTTACTTCTCTTTTCTTTTCTTTGTACCTCTCATATGACTCCCTCGTATTTTGTAACCAATCTGTGAAAGCTCGCTTCTTCTCTTCTACAACCTTCTTTGTTTCCTCATCCCACCATTCACTACCCTTTCTTCTATTTCCCCCTGTCCTTCTTGTTCTACACACCATCCTTGCACACTTTGTGACTCCCTCCTTCAACCATCCACATTCCTCCTCTACACCCAGCTCCACTCTATCCTTTACTCCCTCCCACTCCTCCTTCAGCTTCTTTTCGTACTCCTTCTCCTTTCCCTTTTCATTCAAAGAGTTCACTCTAAGAACCTTCCTACCTTTTGTCCCTTTCCTCTTTATCCATCTATCCTTCACTCTCAACTTACCTTCCACCAAAAAATGATCTGATATTCCCCCACCCTGTCCCCTTAGCACATGTACATCCTTAACTCTTCCTATCATAACCCTATTTACCACTACATGATCATATATATATACATATATATATATATATATATATATATAAATATATATATATAAATATAAATACACGCACACGCACACACACGCACACACACACACACACACACACACACACACACACACACACACACACACACACACACACACACACACACACACACACACACACACACACACACACACACACACACACACACACACACACACACACACACACACACACACATATACACACACGCACACACACACATACACACAGACGCACACACACACACACACACACACACACACACACACACACACACACACACACACACACACACACACACACACACACACACACACACACACACACACACACACACATACACACCTCTCATGGCGCTGTGGTTAGAGCTCTGGCCTGCCACTACGGAGGTCCGGGTTCGATCCTCGCCCGGGGCTGAAATAATATCAGTATCGCAGCGCTGAGGGGTGTTACTCCAACTCTCGTGGGCGGGGAGTTGGGGGTGTGTGTGTGTGCAAGGTCATAGCATTACCCATAGATCGGACCTACGAGCTCTGAGCTCTCTTCCAGGAGGGAAATAGCTGTCGATCACGAGTCCAACACGTGATCCAAAAGACCAAGTGAATACACACACACACACACACACACACACACACACACACACACACACACACACACACACACACACACACACACACACACACACACACACACACACACACACACACACACACACACACACACACACACACACACACACACACACACACACACACACACACACACACACACACACACACACACACACACACACACACACACAGACCCCCCCACATATATATATATATATATATATATATATACATATATATATATATATATATATATATATATATATATGTATATATATATATATATAGAATATATATATATATATATATATATATATCGTGTGCATACGTATTAATGAAAAATACTTACGTCAGAAAAAAAAAAAACTTGGGGAAGCATACCGTCTTAGCGTGTTCTAACTATGTGCCAGCACCTCCTCAGTGGTCATGAGAATTAAGCAAGCAGTGATAAAGCGTGAGCTCAAACAAACAAGACTACAAGATGCAAATTCTTATGCAAATGTAACAAAGTCGGCGGCAAACTTTGTAACAATGACTTAGTAGAACGGCTTGCTAAACATATGCAAAGTGTGGTAGTAAAAAAAATCAGGTTAAAAGTACACTTTGGCGAAGAACAATAGTAAACTAGTGCATAATAAAAGATAATGGAAAAGATGAGGTAGGCGCCTAGATGAGCGGTGTAGATTTTTTCTTATGGGAGTACGACGGTTGAGGTGACTAGAAGGCCACATCCAGCAGTAGTTCGGACCTCATTGAGTCATTGCGTGACTACTGTGAGTTCATACCGTCCAAAATCCTCAAGATCTAATAAACGCTGTCATGTTTAACCAACTCGTTGAGCGAGTAAATACCTAAATGTGAAAGATAGAACAATGTATATTTTTTTACCCTTGTTACAAAGCTATTCTTTTTAATTCACGTTACCTTATGACTTTATTATGGTTACAAGTATCGTTATTGGGTAATCTTTATAGATTTACAATATCTTAGCATTAGTAGGTGTTACTGCATGCTGAGTAACGCATAATTGTATCCTTAAGTATCCCACGAAAAAATAATGACTGGAATTTGAGGTTATCCAAAATTTCAAATTGTAAGGAATGCACGCAAGTAGTTATCTTAGTAGGTAGTGACTTTGTAGATAATGATCCGGAGAACCATTTAATGGCAATTCATCTTGAATATTATCATCTACGATTTGGCGATAGTTTCATTTAGGAAGTATCAACAAATGTCAATAGTATTCTATTTTGTTTTATTCTAACAGTTTATTCTACTTCATATTTCATATGGTTATTTATTAGTTTTTATTTATGAATTTATTCATTAATGTTATATATATATATATATATATATATATATATATATATATATATATATATATATATATATACATATATATATACATAATATATATATATACATATACATATATATATATATATATATACATATATATACATATACATATATATATATATATATATATATATATATACATATATATATACATATATATAACACACAGGAACCCACAGTCGGA
>NC_134793.1:66075860-66080860 GCF_046742065.1 Oratosquilla oratoria | reverse complement strand
GTGGCCCAAGAACGGAACCCTGAGGAACTCCACTTGCAACACTTTTCCATCCAGAAGTTTTTCCATTTAAAACAACTCTGTTTTCGACCATTCAACCAATTACTAGTCCAACCTAATAGGCTACCACTTATTCCATGCAAAGCTAGTTTAGTAAGTAGTCTTTCGTGTGGGACGGTATCAAAAGCTTTTGCAAAGTCTAGATATATTAAATCTATATTGTTTCTTTTGTCATAATTCGAGATAACTGTGTTGTAGAATTTGAGTAAGTTAGTCACGCAAGAACGTTTCCGTCTGAAACCATGCTGGCTATCATTTATCAAACGGTTACTTTCTAAATGATGTTCGATAGCATCTCTGATGATAGTTTCCATTATTTTTCCTACGATTGAAGTCAAACTTATAGGCCTATAGTTATTTGGTTTCTTTTTGTCACCTTTTTTGAATATGGGAGTAACGTTAGCTAGCTTCCATTCTCTTGGGACATCTCCGGATATGATGGATTTCTTGAAAATAATTTCTAATGGAACAACAATCTCATTTTTCATTTCCTTTAAGATTCTTGGATGCCAACCGTCAGGCCCTGGTGTTTTATTAACTTTGAGTTTGTCTATACACCTTTTAATTTTTTCTTTTGTTATATTTACCGTAGTGAGTAAGTTTACCCCAGACTTTTCACAGGTTTCAGTTTGAAATTCACACACACACACACACACACACACACACACACACACACACACACACACACACACACACACACACACACACACACACACACACACACACACACACACACACACACACACACACACACACACACACACAAACACACACACACACACACACACACACGGCCCGGTGGCGGATTGGTAAGGCACTGGCCTCACAAGCCGGAGAACCGGGGTTCGATTCCCCGGCCGGGCGGAGACAAGTTGGGTTTGTCTCCTTTCACGTGTAGCCCCTGTTCACCTAGCAGCGAGTAGGTACGGGACGTTAGTCAAGGAGTTGTGACCTTGCATTCCCGGTGTGTGGAGTGTGAGTGGTCTCAGACCTACCCAGAGATCTGCTAATAATGAGCTCTGAGCTCACTGCCGTAGGGTGGTGTCTGGCTGTCTCGAAAAGAGGCTGCTGCAGATCCGAGGTGAATACACACACACACACACACACACACGCAAACACACACACACACACACACACACACACACACACACACACACACACACACACACACACACACACACACAACATACACACACACACACACACACACACACACACACACACACACACACACACACACACACACACACACACACACACACACACACACACACACACACACACACACACACACACACACACACACACACACACACACACACACACACACACACACACACACACACACACACACACACACACACACACACACACACACACACACACACACACACACACACACACACACACACACACACACACGTACACACACACACACCCCACACACACACACGTACACTCACACACATATAATATGTAATATATAATATATAGTATATAATATATATACAGGGTGTTTGGGATAAGTTTGATAATATTTTTATCATCTGTCATTTGAGAGCCATTGAAATGATTTAATAGCGGTAAAGTGCGATGGATAGCTGATTCTGTGTACAATTGGTGTCTGTAAGAGCTAGAGATCATGGACGACTGGAAAGCACCGGAATATTGGAAAAGAATGTCCTGCATCGTGATGATTCGCACAGGGTTAAAAAAATCAGAAATCTCAGCTGCAGCTCAATGCTTCTTGAATACCGTGAAGACCGTGAGATGTGACCTGGAGAGTTGCGACGGTGATATAGAAGCAATAGCTAGCAGGAAGGATCATAGTAGGCATTCTGACGCACAACAAAATTCGTCATGAAGCTGAAAAAAGTGCGGCAAGATCCAGGCAAGGCAATACGAACCTTGGTGTGAGAGATGGGCTTCGGAGTAGCGACTATGAAGAAAGCGCTGAACGAGGATCTTTGCTACTCCTCATACAACAGGCGCAAGGGCCATATACTCACCGCCAACGCCCAGGAGAACCGGCTTACGAAAACCAAGAAAATCCTCAACAAGTTCAAACACCCAGTCGAGCCGGGGATGCTCTGATTCTTCTCAGACGAGAAGAACTTCTGCCAGGACCAGTGGCACAACGCGCAGGACAACAGGTGGCTAGCTACAGTCCGCATGAAGTCCTGCGCTTCATGAAGACTACGTTCCCTCAAACTGTGGTGGTCATTGGGTGTGTTTCCAGCAAAGACCACGTCATGCCGCCTCAGATCTTTGAAAAGGGAGTCTGACTCACTTCAGATGGCTATATTGAGATCTGTCCACTGTTGTTAAGCGCTGAGTGGAGAGGGTGGCTGCGGAAAGACCATGCGTGTGGTAGCAGGACTCAGTTCTGTGTTACACCTCCGGGAAAACCCAGAAGTGGCTGTCTGAGAACTTCTACTTCACCAGTCCCAGCACCTGGCCCCCTAACTCACCTGATTGCAATCCCATGAACTGTTATGTGTAGGGCACGGTTTAAAAAGACACCAAGCGTACCGCCTGCAACACCAAGGACAAACTGATTGCCAGGAAAATACTGGTGTTCAGGCGTCTCTCCAAGGACACCGTGAAGGCCGTGTGCTGCAGGTTCAGGTCCCACCAGGAGGCCGTGGTGGAGACACAGGGCGGTTTCTATGAGTGAGCTGTATTCCTAGTTTTGCAGCAGCCAAGAGCTCTACCCTGTTTACTCCTCCTTGTACATTGAAGTTGAGGCCTTTGGACAAGACTTGCTTCTCTTCAGGGGTGAGATGTCGGTTGGAGAGATTGACCACCCATCTCGTAGGAGTGGGTGACCTGGAGTCTTTATCTAAAACCATGGAAGGGACTTTTTTATATTATTAGAGAACGAGAAAATATGCTCGACAGAGCTCGTGGGTCTTATCTCGGTGTGCCTCGATTCAACCTACTTTCGCTTCAGGGATCACATATACCACCGACGAAAAGGCACTCCCATGGGCTCACTTATTTCAGTTGTATTGGCTGAAGTTGTCATGCAACAGTTCGAGGCAGATCTTCTGAGGACAGTATCCCCGTACCTGAAATTATGAGTGACGTATGTTGATGACATTTTTGCTGTTATACAAAATAAATACATTGACCCTTTCTTCACTAGGCTCAATAACTTAGAGCCGGCCATTCAGTTCTCCATAGAACTGAAAGTTAAAGGGGTGCCTCCGTTCCTGGACACATTAGTTTCACGAGAAGGAGAACACACACACAGACAGACTTCTAGACTTTGGCAGCTACCATCCGGCCTGCCACAAAAGAAGCCTAATCCGCACGTTATGAAACCAAGCAGACAATATCTGCTCCTCGACAGATGCGGTGAGGGCGGAAAAACGGTACCTACGTGACGTTTTCCGATCCAACGGTTATCCGAGTCGGACCGTACGGAAATGGACGAGGACACAGCGCACCGGGACACAATCCCCTCACACAGGACACAGAGTCAAAATCTTGTACATTAAAGGTGCATCAGAGGTAACGGCCAGGATACACCAGGACAAGAACATACAGGTAGCACATAAACCACACAACATACTACATTACAACCTCATCTGGGTCAAAGACAGTCGGGTGTAGTGTAACGTGTTGGCTGTTTGGACTGTGCTGCAGATAGGAGGAACACAAAAGAAACTCGCCATTAGAATTGAAGAAAATAAACGGGCAGTTAAACGGAAAGATGCAGCCTCAGCACTTTATAAACACATGAACGAACTACAGCACAACATTGACTGTTAAGGAGCGACAATGGTACATATACTTAAAACCATTATACCTGGGCACTAAGAACACAATAACAGACTCAACGTAAAGTGTTTTTAGTTTGAACAACCTGAGTGAGAGAGTAGAGGGTGAACAAAGGTCACAGTGTGTATGAACGTGATTTCATTTTATCTTTATTTCCTTTTTTGTACAAATGTATATCCAATTTTTTTCACTTGTTGCACAAAGAGCATTTTATTTTTCAGTATTTTTTCTATGTAAATTAAAACGTATATAAGTTCCATTAGGTACAATTGGGTATGTCAAGTTATGACCAGCTGTCCGGTTCTCTTATCGACTGAAGGAGGAGAAAGGACCCGGGCAGCTTCGAGAGCGCGGAAAACCTCTCCCAATTCCTACCACGGGCAATATATTAAGCTCTATGACCACTGTATTTCATCACACATTTAAGGACGGCCCTACTATTAGACACAAAACGTCGGGCATTAAACCTCTCACTTTAAGTTTGGTGTTTACGCTTCTCCCCTGTAAAATAGACCCCAGACCCCAGATCCTCGCACATATTGAATATATATATATATACATATATATATATATATATATGCACTAAAAACCCACTATTATTTGAATTTAAGAAAAGAAGGAAATAACGAATTTCCGTATATTTCGATCACTTGCTGTCATCCTCTTCAAGCGCAAGAGATCACAGCAAGTGATCGATATATACGGAAATTAATTATTTCCTTCTTTTCTTAAATCCAAATAATAGTGGGTTTTTTAGTGCAATTACTAATGTGTAACGACATTACTGGACAGTGATATATATATATATGTATATATATATATATATATATATATATATATATATATATATATATATGTATACACACACACATATATATATATATATATATATACATATATATATGTATATATATGTATATGTATATATATATATGTATATATATATGTATATGCATATATATATGCATATATATATATATATATATGTATATATATATATACATATATATATATATCGTATACTTAGGGGGCAGGTTCTCCTTGATACACACTGAGTTTCCTGTGGTGTTTAACTCAATGTATATATATATATATATATATATATATATATATATATATATATATATATATATATATATTTATATATATATATATGT
>NC_134793.1:66055860-66063360 GCF_046742065.1 Oratosquilla oratoria | reverse complement strand
ACATACATACATACATACATACATACATACATACATACACCCATAAGCACATACACACACACACACACACACACACACACACACACACACACACACACACACACACACACACACACACACACACACACACACACACACACACACGCACACACACACACTCACACACACACACACACACACACACATACACACACACACACACACACACACACACACACACACACACACACACACACACACACACACACACACACACACACACACACACACACACACACACGCACTGATGTAGAAGTCGGTGAATCTGTTGCAAATAGCGATCACAACTTAGTTAGATTCAAACTCCTAAACAATTTTAGAATAGATACTTGTGTTTCTAAAATACCCGATTTCAATAAACCTCAGTTCATAGGACTACGTCAGGAGCTTCAGCTTACAGATTGGGAGGCAAAATTAAACGAAAGACCTGTAGATCAGATGTGGGCAATATTTCAAAATACGCTCACTAAGATGATTCAAACTTACATTCCCTTTAAGGACAGACGTCCCCCAAATCAGGCTCGCCCAAAGTGGCTCGACAAAGAAACTGAAAAAAGTATTGCTAAAAAGAGACTGGCTTATAAGAAATATAAGTGCTCGGGTGCATCTAATGACTATGAAAGTTATGTATCAATACAGAGAGATTTAAAAACGACAATAAGAAAAAGAAAACGACAATACGAAATGAACATAGCTGATAGATCCAAAGAGAATCCCAAAGAATTCTATAGATACATTAGAGATAAAAAGGTTGATAGGAATCACATTGGTCCACTATTATCTACTGACGGTCAACTTGAATATTCAAATGAAGGAATGTGTAATATTTTAAACAATTATTTTAGCTCGGTATTTGTAAACAAAACAACTCAAAGTGAATTCCAAACTGAAACCTGTGAAAAGTCTAGGGTAAACTTACTCACTACGGTAAATATAACAAAAGAAAAAATTAAAAGGTGTATAGACAAACTCAAAGTTAATAAAACACCAGGACCTGATGGTTGGCATCCAAGAATCTTAAAGAAAATGAAAAATGAGATTGTTGTTCCATTAGAAATTATTTTCAAGAAATCCATCATATCCGGAGATGTCCCAAGAGAATGGAAGCTAGCTAACGTTACTCCCATATTCAAAAAAGGTTTGACTTCAATCGTAGGAAAAATAATGGAAACTATCATCAGAGATGCTATCGAACATCATTTAGAAAGTAACCATTTGATAAATGATAGCCAGCATGGTTTCAGACGGAAACGTTCTTGGGTGACTAACTTACTCGAATTCTACAACACAGTTATCTCCAATTATGACAAAAGAAACAATATAGATTTAATATATCTAGACTTTGCAAAAGCTTTTGATACCGTCCCATACGAAAGACTACTTACTAAATTAGCTTTGCATGGAATAAGTGGTAGCCTATTAGGTTGGACTAGTAATTAGTTGAATGGTCGAAAACAGAGAGTTGTTTTAAATGGAAAAACTTCTGGATGGAAAAGTGTTGCAAGTGGAGTTCCTCAGGGTTCCGTTCTTGGGCCACATCTATTCATAGTATATATAAATGATATAGACCATGGACTAAAATCTACTGTTTCCAAATTTGCTGATGATACAAAACTATGCGGAGTGACAAATGATCACTCAAACCAATTAGATATTCAAGAAGATTTAGATAAATTACAGCAATGGTCTGAAAAGTGACTAATGAAATCTAACACAAGTAAATGCAAGGTAATGCACATAGGTAAAAATAACAGTAAGTACGATTACAAGTTATTTGGAAATTCGTTAACAAAAGTGGATAGTGAAAAAGATATCGGCGTAAGTATCAGTAACGACCTCAAATCATCCAAGGAGTGTATGTCAGCCTCTGAGAAAGTAAATAAGATTCTGGGACTGATTGCGCGATCTTTTGATTTCAAAAGTTCATCACTCATTAACAAGCAATATAAATCGTTAGTTCGTCCACATTTGGAATATGCTGTTTCCGTATGGTCACCGAATCTCATTAAAGACATTGACAGACTGGAAAAAGTACAACGGCGAGCCACAAAGCTGATTCCATATATCAAAAATAAATCATACGAAAATCGACTAAAACACATGAATCTGTTTTCCCTAAAAAAGCGTAGACTCAGAGATGACTTGATACAGGTCTTTAAGATTTTAAAGGGAATTGACAACATCAAAATTGACCAAATTTTCACACTGAATGAGAATCAGACAAGAAACAATGGTCTCAAACTGTCCGGAAATAGATTCAATTTGGAAGTAGGTAGAAACAACTTTGCCAACCGTGTAGTTAATGAATGGAATAAACTTCCTGCACAGGTAGTGCAACGTAGTTCAGTTCGAAGCTTTAAGAATCATTTAGATAAATACCTAAGTAAGATGCTGTAATGATTATAATCTATCTTATATTATTAGTTTTTGTTTTGTTATCATTTGTCTGTCTGATTTTCATTTATCATTAGTTATATGTCAATTTATTATTATTTACTATTTACCTATTTGTTTATTATTCAACTATACCTATGCATTTATTTATGTATTTTATTGTTATTTACATTGTTATAGTTTTTATTTATTATTTCATTATTAATATAATTTTTTTTTTCACATCCGACCTAGATATGGATCAAAAGGTCTCCTGTCGGCATGCTCCGCCTTTGTAATCCTTATATATATATATATATATATATATATATATATATATACACATACATATATACTGAACATGCATACATATTACCGTACTGCAACACTTTTCCATCCAGAAGTTTTTCCATTTAAAACAACTCTCTGTTTTCGATCATTCAACCAATTACTAGTCCAACTTAATAGGTTACCACTTATTCCGTGAAGTTAATTTAGTAAGTAGTCTTTCGTGGGGAACGGTATCAAAAGGTTATGCAAAGTTTAGATATATTAAATCTATATTATTTTTTTTGTCATAATTAGAGATAACTGTATTGTAGAATTCAAGTAAGTTAGTGACGCAAGAACGTTTCCGTCTGAAACCATGCTGGCTATCATTTATCAAACGGTTACTTTCTAAATGATGTTCTATAGCATCTCTGATGATAGTTCCATCATTTTTTATCCTACGACTGAAGTCAGACTTATAGACCTGTACTCATTTGGTTTCTTTTTGTCACCTTTTTTGAATATGGGAGTAACGTTAGTAAGCTTTCATTCTCTAGGGACATCTCCGGATATGACGGATTACTTGAAAATAATTTTTAATGGAACAACAATCTAATTTTTCATTTCCTTTAATATTATTGTTTTATTAACTTTGATTTTTTCTATACACCTTCTAATTTTTTCTTTTGTTATATTTACGGTAGTGAGTAAGTTTACCCTAGACTCTTCACAGGTTTCAGTTTGGAGTTAACTTTGAGGTGTTTCGTTTACGAATACTGAGCTAAAATAATTGTTTAAAATATCACACATTCCTTCATTTGAATATTCAAGTTGACCGTCAGCAGATAGTAATGGACCAATGTGATTCCTGAACCAACGTGATTCCTACATACATACATACATACATGCATACATGCATAAATACATACATACATACATACATACATACATACATACATACATACATACATACATACATACATACATACATACATACATACATACATACATACATACATACATACATACATACACACGGAAATAAGCTCCACCGCAAGGACTCGAACCTTTGCCGTAGCGACCGAATATTTTGAAACAAAGGCGATAGCATCGAGCCAGCCAGGCCGTATAAAAGGAACCACCCGATTCTCGACCTGGAGGTTCCCCGATTGTACTAGGCCGGCTCGGTCTTTATTCTAATTCCACCTAGTCTTTATTATGACGAGCCCGTCGATAAGTTGTGGGTCATTTTGACAAATGGAAATAAGCTCCACCGCAAGGACTCGAACCTTTGCCGTAGCGACCGCTTATTCTGAATGGTTCGATGCTATCGCCTTTATATCATACATAAATACATACATACATACATACATACATACATACATACATACATACATACATACATACATACATACATACATACATACATACATACATACATACATACATACATATATATATACATACATACATACATACATACATATATACAGACAGAAAGACAGACAGAAAGACAGAGAGACAGACAGATAACCATTCAATAACACATATTGATCACTTTTACTCTCCCCTCGTTCTGTTGTTCTTAAATCTTTCTCTTCTGCCAACTCCACGACTCCATCTCTTCATTGTGATATTGACACCAATAACATTTGTCAACAACAACAAAAAAACTGTCCCAAGAAAAACAATAGCTGTATTTTATATATTTTTGCATGCAGAATCCAAAAATAATGTCCATTTTTTTCATCACCTACAATTTTGTTTTCCATGGTATATTACTTTATGTGTGTTACGTGGGATAAATTTTAATCAAGCTGTTGGTAACCCTGCGTGAGAATGTTATACGTTTGGCAGTACTGTGTTTGAAGTGTTGGTGTGAGGTTGTGTAGAGCGCATTTGCGTGGCAATAAGTTTGTGTTATTGTATAGTAGTGCACCCACCATTCACCTTCACAACGCCAAGAAACTCTATAAAATATCCAGGCAATTTCTGCTTTATTTGCGGTATATTGACATTGAAGTCATAAAGACGGTGTTTTACGCCATTGATTAAAAAGTGCTATGAACATTATTTTGACTGCAAAGTGGGGGACCAGAATAAAAGCTAGGCTCCTCATGTATGTTGTGTAACCTGTGTCAGGCTTCTCACTGCGTGAGTGAAAGGTTCACGCCATATGCCTTTTGCAATGCCTATGGTTTGGAGAGAACCAAAAGATCATATTTCAGATTACTACTTTTGTACTACAAATATAAAAGGTATAACATCACCATCCAGGCATAGTGTAAAATATCCTAATTTATCATCTGTACCTGACCCTCAAAAACAAGTAGAACTAAGTGATGAGTCAAATGAGGAGGTTACGTAAAAGAAACAGAAGACATGCACTTTCAGCCAATTTGTTCTTCAAGTGAACCACATTTATTGAGTCAGGGACATCTGATTGATCTTGTGCGGGATTTAAACTTGTCATAAAAGCAATCTGAAATTCTTGCTTCCTTTCCAGGTTAAAGGGCTGGAATCTTCTCTAGAAAAAATACAGTGTTAGTAATTATCGTATGCAACATTGTGATTTGAACAGTTTTTCTCACCTGAGGATGATGTGATGTTTTGGAATGATGTATATTCTGCTATGGAGGAACTTAACCATAAATATGACAGGAATGAGTTGCGCTTGTTTATTGACTTTTTAAAAGTGAGAGTGAAAACTGTTTTACTCCACAATGGAAATTAGTTTCCTTTTGTTCCTCTGATCCATGCAACTAACATGAAGGAAATATATGAGAGTATGAAGTTTCTATGAAAAAGATTAAGTATGAAGAACATAAATGGAATATCTGTGGTGACATATAGGTTGTGACACTTTTACTTGGAATCCAGCTGGGTTACACAAAATGATGTTCCTTTCTCTGTGAGTGGGACAGTCGGGATAAGAAAAATCATTATGAAAAGAATGTGTGGCCGAAACGATCTGTGACCCCAGGAGAGAAGAATGTTGTCAATCGTCCTCTTGTTGATTTAGAGAACATTTATCTGCTTCATTTGCATATTAAGCTAGGGTTGATGAAATTTTTTATTAAAGAATGTATAGAACTGGCAAGGGATTCACATACTTGAAGAAAAAAAAATCTAGGGTATGCGACACAAAAATCAAAGAAGGTACTTTTGCTGGATCACAGACAAGAGAGCTGATGAGAGACTAGAATTTTGATGAAGAGCTAAGTGGTTTTGAAAAAGCTGCATGACTGTCATTTAAGAAGTTTGCGAAGTGTTTTGGGGAACAATAAAACAAAAATCTATTCTGAAATCGTAAAAGATCTACTGACATCTTACAAGGCCTTGGGATGCAATATGAACCTAAAAATTCACTTCCTAGACTCTCACTTGGACTTTTTCCCTGCAAATCTTAACGCTGTCGGTGACGAGCATGGCGAAAAGTTTCACCAGGACATTCTGAACATGGAAACCCAGTATCAAGGAAAGTGGAGCTCTTCAATGCTGGCTGATTACTGTTAGACACTAAAAAGGGATCTCCCCGAAGCAAAATACACTCGAAAAACATATATTTCTACATTTCAAAGGTGGGTTTCATTGAAATATCAGGCTCATTTATTAGTTACAATTGTTTAAAATTTTATATACTATTGCAGAGAAACTATGCCTTATAGAAAGATTCTGAAAAAGTATATGAAATTAGTAGAAAAAGTTTACCAAGTTTACCTCCTTTTTGTTTGTGTGATAGCTGTTTTAATCAATTTTGTTGACCACTATTATAGAAAGGGCGATTATTATGAAAAAGATCCTACTAATCCATAAGGACTAGATATGACCCTTAATAAACTTATTTGGGCTAATATAAACTATTCTATTCAGCTGAGAAAGTGCGGTTATAACTATTTTTTAATACATGGTGCTGACAAACAAAAAACAGAATCTATTACTAGGAACACTGGAACGTTATTTGGTTATTTTGTGGTTCTTGTGCTTTGTAGACTATAAGCATCGCCTCTTTACTTGGGGGTGATACCTCAGCAAATGGGTGGAATCGTGAAATTGGCAAAAGTGAGATTTAAGGGAGTGTAGAAGAAAGAAAGAATGATAAAACATTGAAAATAAAAACAATTCCTTTTAGGGTGGAGATGAGTCTCTAATAAAAAAAGACTTCATGGCTCTGGTCCGTAGGGATGTCAAAAGAGTCCCTTCCTAACTTATTGCCTTCATAAATCTATTGACTTTTTTATGGTGGCAATTTTAACACGACTGATATTATGTAAAATCAGATTTATAATGATGGTTCTAGAATGACGTAATAAAAAAAGGACAATATCTTAGGCAGCACGAATTAAACGATATTAATTCTTCCCAGTATCCAGGAAATCAAATCCGGGTTCCCCACTAAGATTCCAGATGATAGAAGCGCTAGAAAAGTACAGTTGATGACACTAAGAATATCAAATCTGACCTTCGGTCGGTCGTTGTAGACTTGTTGTGAGTTGTGAGGTTGGTCCACGTTCGTCGATTTGTATTCCACTTCGAGTCTCTTTGGTCCTCATTAGAGGATTTTTTTCTTAGAAGACAGCTCCCCCCCTTTTTATGCTTCTTTCCCAAATTGCTTCCGTTCTAAATAAGATTTTTTTTTTGTCGCGTAATTAGCAATCAGATGTGTGTATTGATTCCCAATTGGCAAGCCAAGAACAAGACTCAATCATAACGATGTATGGTTTGCAAGTGTTTTTAATGGGTTCCTTTCTACTCCACAGAATACTCATACTAAGGACTATATAACCATCCCCCATAGAATATATTAGATCGTCACTT
>NC_134793.1:66050860-66053360 GCF_046742065.1 Oratosquilla oratoria | reverse complement strand
ATATATATATATATACATATATATATATATATATATATATATATATATATATATATATATATATATATATATATATATATCGCCATACTACCATTGTACCATCATAGCAGGTATGGATTGAGCACAAAAATTCGTGTATATGAATGTGGCTCGAACATACAAGTATAAGAAATTGTACTCAACTTATATCTCTCTTGATGGCGCAGTGGTTAGTCACTGTTACTTTGATACGTCTGAGCTGAGGTTCGAGCCCTTGGCTTCGCTTCGTATCAGTTTCCGTATATGTCTCCGACGAGTGCATTGTCAGTCTCGTTCGTGATGACATGGAATTAAAAGTAAAAAGTTAATGTGGATGAAAAAAATATATATATATGTATATATATGAATATATGTATATATAAATATATATATATATATATATATATATTCTACAATTGAGTTTTGAGTTTCCAGGCCAAAATTTCTGTGATAATTTTGGGATAAATAATTCTATTTCATTTTATCCTTGCTATTCCTAATTATCTATCTATTTACTTGATTGCTTATTTATTTATGAACTATTATTTACTTATTTATCATTTGTTTATTGATTGGTTTGTTGATTGACTGACTGACTGACTGCTTGCTTGCTTGCTTGATTATATATTTTTTCATTTATTTGTTCATATATTATTAATATACTTCAATTTTTTCACTCATCTCTTTGTTTACTTGTTTACTTATTTACTTATTCATTGATTTATTATTTTGTAATTTATTTATTTATTTATTTATTTATTGATCTATTTATATATTTTTATCTTATTTATTGACTTATTCAAATATTCATTTTCATCGTTGTTATTATCTATTGCCTTTATATTTATAAAAAAAAATATCTTTATTCAAATATTTATTTTATTGTTACTATTATATATTATCTATATATTCATTTATTTCATCTATTAATTTATTAGTTTGTTTTATATTTATTTACCAAATATCACTTGTTATTTATTTACTAATTTACTCATACATGTCACATAAAAATATAATACGGTCACTGAAGTAGGCCCAAGGTCTTTGTTAACTTTAACTATTTTCCCCCATGGTAATTTATAGGTGATACTTTCTTGTGTAAAATAACTTCAATTACTTAAAATTTACAGAGATCCAGTGAGCCCTTTTTTTTTTTAATGAGAGCTTTGTCAGGTGAATATACTTGATCAATTTAAACGGAAGACCTTTGCAACTGCATTGATAAAAAGACGAATTTGATAGATCAATAGGTGAATAGACAGATTAGTAAGGAAGAAGGTAAATGAATAAGCATATAAATAGTTACACAAATATTTTCAAGTAAAACATTAAAAGAAAAAATTAATAAATTAATAAATTTATTATACATACATATACCAACGACTTTTACCCCATACAAAGGAGGTAGCCAAAAACACAATGGCATAAAATCCACTCCTGCCCATTCCATCCCCTCGTAATCCACTCCCATTTGAATCCCTCTCTCCCTCTTATCTTAGCTCCTCCTGGATGATGGGCAATTCCTGCATCTCACCTACTGCCCTGGGTCAGAAATAATGTAGCAAGACACAGCACATCCACAACATGACCGCTTCATTAAATCGGTGACGCTCCCCTCTCCGTCCCCTCATGCAGAAAAAGAGATGACAGGAAGAAATCCTTTCGGGCTCCGTCAAACTATGATTCACACATACTCCCTTACCCCCTATCTCCCACCCACTCCCTTTCATGCATCACAGCATCATCCGTACACAACCACTCTCTACTCACCCCTGTTTTCCGTCTTCTCCCTTCCTTCCTCAACAGACATTCTCCTCTTTCCCAATACCCCTTTTAGCCCATCCATCCATCTCATCCTTGGCAGCCCCTTTATGTTCACTCTTCAACCTCTGCCTTCCACACCTCTTTTAATAATCTTTATTTACTTATTCTATCCATGTCCAAACCATCCCAATACTCTTTCATCAACCCTATCTCCCAACTCCCTCTTCGCCGCCGCTCTCCTCCTCACCTCGTTTCTCACTCTGCCCAGCTTAGTAACCCTTACCATACTTCTCAGGCATTTCATCTCAAACACATTCAAACTCCTCCTATCTTCCTCTCTTATGTTCCATGTCTCTACTCCATATAGTGCTGTCGGCACAATCACGCCTTCATACAATCTCTTCTTAACATCCATTTCCAAATGTCTATTTCTCATTATAAGTTTTAATCACCGAAGGCATTTACTTGCTTCTCTCATTATAGCAAAGAATAACTAAAAATTTACATTTATCAATACGCAGGGAAAAATAATAATATAGATAAACAGATAATTCTAATTATGCTAATATTTATTGAAACTTTTTCAGTTACAATAAGGATAAAAGGAAAAGAGACTTAAGAAACGAGAGAGCAAGAGAAAGCGAGTTAGTAGATAAGTAAAGAAATTAAGTGAAAATGAAAAAAAAATAGGGGAGCAAGTAACAAGTGGAACAAAGAA
>NC_134793.1:66038360-66045860 GCF_046742065.1 Oratosquilla oratoria | reverse complement strand
AAGAATGCCTTAATTCCTTGAGGGAGAAAAACAAAGAAGGGGGATTTTTCTCCTTGGAAGAGGGTTAGTCCAATTAAAGTATGTCTTTACTCTTCAAGTGAGAAAAACAAAGCAAGCGGAGTCCCCAATCAGTCACCTGTTACGACACACAGGGTCTGTGACATTCTTATCCCTGTGCCACAAGAGTATGTGATGCATAAGTAAGAAAACATGTTTAAAAATAATTTCACATTCATTCCAATCAAACCAAAGCACTCATAAGAACTGTAAAAAGAGAGAAACATTCAATATGTGTGGCAAGCTTTAAACAATATAAAGATATAACTGCTACAAGAAACAAAGGTTTTCCAATATACATTGCACATGGACATGTTGAAGCATACTCGTATGACACAACGGAGACTGTTGTTGATAATACACTTTTTTATCATTGGAATGTCTCTTACAAATCATGGACGTCAAAACACTAATACCTCTATCATTATCTCTCCACAAAGTTCTTTGCTAAATAGGACTATAAACCAAAGATATAGATAGCTTTGACTAACTAAACCAACATGTGAAGTATAAGGTAAAGCGGGGAGATTGTCTACAAGCCTAGAAGCGGTGTATATCTACGACCCATATCAACAACAGCAAAAATACATTAAGCCTTGGCTGTGATATTCTTGTGCAATGCCACTTTCTTTGACGAATCCGATCATTATATACTTTGCTAAAAGAAATCATAATATGCGTACATTTCATTCCTTAGTAGATTGCTTCCGTCACTATAGAACCGCATACATACTAAGGTCACTCTATGATATAAAGTTCAAATATCTGCGGCCAATTAACTCAACATAGTTATCAAACTCAACTTTCTCTTGATAGGCCTTGGCTGGACGACGGCCCGTGCCCTGGAGGAGGTTTTCAAAGGTCTTCGACTGTGCAAGAACCACACTGGCACGATGACGTTCTAATCACCATCCAGACCTATGGGACCCCGTCCACGATACCATCTGGTCTTGAGGCTGCCCGACAGATCCGGTATGTGGGTCGGACAAATAAAAATCAGTACTTGCATCATCCAATCTGGTCGTATCCGACCAGATTTGTCCGGCGACCTCAAGACCAGATCGTACCGTGGATGGGGTCCTTAGGACAGTAACAGTAAGTCTGGCCACAAAAAAAATATATATATATATAAATAAATAAATAAAAATAAAAAACAGCCATTACACAGAAGACATTGAGCATATCATCTTACACCACCCCCAACCTAGACATACCCAGATAACAACACAACATTTCTTTCTTGTATGACCGATGGGTACATGATGGCTGCTGCCGACTACCTAGAGGCCGTGGGTCTGAAGCAACGAATTCCGTGGCTCCCTTAACGGGCCAAAGAGTTCCTAAATGGTGCCACAAGCCGAAATCTAGTAGTAGTGTTGCATGACAATTTTATTCAATACTGTGTTGCTCTTCATGAAAGGAACAGCACTACGTAAAGCATGGCGTACATCAGAAAACAAGTTAAAGATCCGACATCTCATCGAAATTCTGGTTGTTTGGTAGCCTTGCCTTTATAAATACTTCTATTGTATTCTGGAATTACTTTGTTCTTTAGAGAAAGGTTCCTAATACCAAGTCAGGTTTTCATTTTATTGATTTTTTATTGATTTTTTAATCACGTTATCCATTTATTGTTTATTTACCTATTTATTCATTCATTTATTCACTTGTTTATTTGTTTATTGATGTGGTTATATTTATCTGATGATTTTTTATCTGTTCATTTATTATCTATTCATTTATTTATTTATATATTAATTCAATTATTTATCAATCAGTTAATCAATTAATGAATCTACTTTTATATTGATTTATTTATTCATTCAATATTTATTTGTCTATTTACCTATTTACGCATTTACGTATTTATCTGTTTATCTATTTATCGTGTATTTATATTTTATATTTTTATCTGCTTATCTATTCATCTATTCATCAATTCATCTATCTATCTATCTATTCATCTATCTATCTATTCATTTATTCATCCATCCATCCATCCATCCATCCATCCATCCATCCATCCATCCATCCATCCATCCATCCATCCATCCATCCATCCATCCATCCATCCATCCATCCATCCATCCATCCATCCATCCGTCCATCCGTCCATCCATCCATCCATCCGTCCATCCGTCCATCCATCCATCCGTCCATCCATCCGTCCATCCGTCCGTCCGTCCGTCCGTCCGTCCGTCCGTCCGTCCGTCCGTCCGTCCGTCCATCCATCCATCCATCCATCCCTCCATCCCTCCATCCCTCCATCCCTCCATCCATCCATCCATCCATCCATCCATCCATCCATCCATCCATCCATCCATCCATCCATCCATCCATCCATCCATCCATCCATCCATCCATCCATCCATCCATCCATCCATCTATAAATCTATAAATCTATAAATCTATAAATCTATCTATCTATCTATCTATCTATCTATCTATCTATCTATCTATCTATCTATCTATCTATCTATCTATCTATCTATCTATCTATCTATCTATCAATCTATCAATCTATCTATCTATCTATCTATCTATTTATTTATTTATTCATTTATTTACCTATCCACCTACTTACCTATTTATCTATTAATTTATTTATCTATTTATCTATTTATCTATTTATCTATTTATCTATTTATCTATTTATCAATTTATCTATTTATCTATTTATCTATTTATCTATTTATATATATATATTTATTTATCTATTTGTCTATTTGTCTATTTATCTATTCATCGATTCATCTATTCATCTATTCATTGATTCGTCTATTTACTTATCTACCTATTTACCTATTTATCTATTTGAATAGTCATCTATTTAACTATTTGTCTGTTTATCTAATTTTCTATCTATCTATCTATCTATCAATCTATCTATCTATCTATCTATCTATCTATCTATCTATCTATCTATCTATCTATCTATCTATCTATCTATCTATCTATCTATCTATCTATCTATCTATCTATCTATTCTATATATGTATGTATGTATGTATGTATGTATGTATGTATGTATGTATGTATGTATTACAAAGGCAAAGGATTACAAAGGCAAAGCATGCCGACAGGAGACCTTTTGATCCATATCTAGGTCGGATGCCATTAATAATAAATTATAACTATAACAATGTAAATAACAATTAAAATACATAAATAAATGCATTGGTATAGTTGAATAACAAACAAACAGGTAAATAGTAAATGATAATAAATTGACATATAACTAATAATAAATGAAAATCAGACAGACAAATTATAACAAAACAAAAACAAATAATATAACATAAATTATAACAATTACAGCATCTTACTTAGGTATTTATCTAAATGATTCTTAAAGCTTCGAACTGAACTACATTGCACTACCTGTGCAGGAAGTTTATTCCATTCATTAACTACACGGTTGGCAAAGTTGTTTCTACCTACTTCCAAATTGAATCTATTTCCGGACAGTTTGAGACCATTGTTTCTTGTCTGATTCTCATTCAATGTGAAAATGTTGTCACTTTTGATGTTGTCAATTCCCTTTAAAATCTTAAAGACCTGTATCAAGTCACCTCTGAGTCTACGCTTTTTTAGGGAAAACAGATTCATGTGCTTAAGTCGATTTTCGTATGATTTATTTTTGATATTTGGAATCAGTTTTGTGGCTCGCCGTTGTACTTTTTCCAGTCTGTCAATGTCTTTAATGAGATTCGGTGACCATACGGAAACAGCATATTCCAAATGTGGACGAACTAACGATTTATATAGCTTGTTAATGAGTGATGGACTTTTGAAATCAAAAGATCGCGCAATCAATCCCAGAATCTTATTTGCTTTCTCAGAGGCTGAAATACACTGCTTAGATGATTTGAGGTCGTTACTGATAATTACGCCGAGATCTTTTTCACTATCCACTTTTGTTAACGAATTTCCAAATAACTTGTAATCGTACTTACTGTTATTTTTACCTATGTGCATTACCTTGCATTTACTTGTGTTATATTTCATTAGCCACTTTTCAGACCATTGCTGTAATTGATCTAAATCTTCTTGAATATCTAATTGGTTTGAGTGATCATTTGCTACTCCGCACAGTTTTGTATCATCAGCAAATTTGGAAACAGTAGATTTTAGTCCATGGTCTATATCATTTATATATACTATGAATAGAAGTGGCCCAAGAACGGAACCCTGAGGAACTCCACTTGCAACACTTTTCCATCCAGAAGTTTTTCCATTTAAAACAACTCTCTGTTTTCGACCTTTCAACCAATTACTAGTCCAACCTAATAGGCTACCACTTATTCCATGCAAAGCTAATTTAGTAAGTAGTCTTTCGTGTGGGACGGTATCAAAAGCTTTTGCAAAGTCTAGATATATTAAATCTATATTGTTTCTTTTGTCATAATTCGAGACAACTGTGTTGTAGAATTCGAGTAAGTTAGTCACGCAAGAACGTTTCCGTCTGAAACCATGTTGGCTATCATTTATCAAACGGTTACTTTCTAAATGATATTCGATAGCATCTCTGATGATAGTTTCCATTATTTTTCCTACGATCGAAGTCAAACTAATAGGCCTATAGTTATTTGGTTTCTTTTTGTCACCTTTTTTGAATATGGGAGTAACGTTAGCTAGCTTCCATTCTCTTGGGACATCTCCGGATATGATGGATTTCTTGAAAATAATTTCTAATGGAACAACAATCTCATTTTTCATTTCCTTTAAGATTCTGGTGTTTTATTAACTTTGAGTTTGTCTATACACCTTTTAATTGTTTCTTTTGTTATATTTACCGTAGTGAGTAAGTTTACCCCAGACTTTTCACAGGTTTCAGTTTGGAATTCACTTTGAGGTGTTTCGTTTACGAATACCGAGCTAAAATAATTGTTTAAGAGATTACACATTCCTTCATTTGAATATTCAAGTTGACCGTCAGCAGATAATAGTGGACCAATGTGATTCCTAACAACCTTTTTATCTCTAATGTAACTATAGAATTCTTTGGGATTCTCTTTGGATTTCTCAGCGATATTCATTTCGTATTTTCGTTTTCGTTTGTTTTTTATTGTCTTTTTTAAATCCGTCTGCATTAATACATAAATCTGATAGTCATTAGATGCACCCGAGCACTTGTATTTCTTATAAGCCTGTCTCTTTTTAGCAGTACTTTTTTCAGTTTCTTTGTCGAGCCACTTTGGGCGAGCCTGATTTGGGGGACGTCTGTCCTTAAAAGGAATGTAAGTTTGAATCATCTTAGTGAGCGTATTTTGAAATATTTCCCACATCTGATCTACAGGCCTTTCGTTTAATTTTTCCTCCCAATCTGTAAGCTGAAGCTCCTGACGTAGTTCTATGAACTGAGCTTTACTGAAATCGGGTATTTTAGAAGCACAAGTATCTATTCTAAAATTGTTTAGGAGTTTGAATCTGACTAAGTTGTGATCGCTATTTGCAACAGATTCACCGACTTCTACATCAGTTGCCATGCTTTCGCGGCTAGTGATCAATAAATCGAGTAAGTTTCCATATCTTGTGGGCTCTTTTTCATGCTGAATTAAGTAATTGTCACCAAGAAAATCAATCAAGCGACTACCTATATGGCCATGTTCAAGGGTCATCCAATCAATGTCAGTAAAATTGAAATCACCCATTATCAATAAATCCCGGTTGCAGAAACTAGACAGTTCTTGAAATAACAGTTTGTCGTCTGCTAATGATAATGTCTTTGGCCTGTATGTATGTATGTATGTATGTATGTATGTATGTATGTATGTATGTATGTATGTATGTATGTATGTATGTATGTATGTATGTATGTATGTATGTATGTAATTATGTATCTATCTATCTATCTATCTATCTATCTATCTATCTATCGATCTATCTATCTATCTATATATTTATCTATTGACCTACTTATCTATATATCTATTTATCTATATATCTATTTGTCTATTTATCTCTTTATCTCTTTATCTATTCAACTATTCATCTATTCGTCTATTCATCTATTAATATATTTATCTATTTATATATTTATCTTTTTTCTATTCATATATTTATATATTTATCTATTTATCTATTATCTATTTGTCTAATTATTTTTTTATTTATTTGTCTATTTGTCTATTTGTCTATTTGTGTCTATTTATCTATTTATCTATTTATCTATTTACCAATTAATCTATTTATCTATATATCTATATATCTATTTGTCTATTTGTCTATTTGTCTATTTGTCTATTTATCTATTTATCTATTTATCTATTTATCTATTTATCTATTTATCTATTTATCTATTTATCTATTTATCTATTTATCTATTTATCTATTTATCTATTTATCTATTTATCTATTTATCTATTTATCTATCTATCTATTTATCTATTTATCTATTTATCTACTTATCTATTTACCTATTTATCTATTGATCTATTTATTTATTTATCTATTTACCTATTTACCTATTTATCTATCTATTTATCTATTCATCTAATTTATCTATTCATCTAATTATCTGTTTATCTATCTATCTATCCATCTATCCAACTATCCATCTATCTATTTATCTATATATCCATTTATCCATGTATCCATTTATTCATTTATCTATTAATCTATTTATCTATTTATCTATTTATCTATTTATCTATTTATCTATTTATCTATTTATCTATTTATCTATTTATCTATTTATCTATTTATCTATTTTTCTATTTTTCTATTTTTCTATTTTTCTATTTTTCTATTTTTCTATTTTTCTATTTTTCTATTTTTCTATTTTTCTATTTATCTACCTATCTATCTATTTTTCTATTTTTCTATTTTTCTATTTTTCTATTTTTCTATTCATCTATTTATCTATTTATCTATTTAACTATTTAACTATTTAACTATTTAACTATTTATCAATTTAACTATTTCTCTATTTCTCTATTTATCTATTTATTTATTCATCTATATATCTACTTACCCACTTATCTACTTATCTACTTATCTATTTATCTATTTATCTATTTATCTATTTATCTATTCGTCTATTTATCTATTTATCTATTTATCTATTTATCTATTAATCTATTTATCTATTTATCTATGTATCTATTTATCTATCTATTCATCTATTCATTTATTCATCTATTCATCTATTTATCTATTTATCTATTTATCTATTTATCTGTTTGTCTATTTATCTATTTATCCATTTATCTACTTATTTATTTATCTACTTATTTATTCATCTATTTATCTATTTATCTGTTTATCTGTTCATGTATTTATCTATTTATCTATTTAACTATTTATCTATCTGTATTTATCTGTTTATCTATTTATCTGTTTTTCTGTATCTTTATCTATTTATCTATTTTATATTTATTTATTTATCTATTTATTTATCTATTTATCTATTTATCTATTTATCTATTTATCTGTTTATCT
>NC_134793.1:66028360-66030860 GCF_046742065.1 Oratosquilla oratoria | reverse complement strand
ATATGGGCTTATCAAACCTCTAAGACATGTAATAAATTTCTTAGTTAACCTCTCTACAACCCCAATGCTCTGGGGATGATTCACTAGTACATTGGCTTTATGAATCTTAAATAACCTAAATAATTCCCCCAAGATTTTGTTATTGAATTTAGTTCCATTGTCTAAAACTAAGATCTTAGGTGTGTTGAAATAACAGATTATCTGATCATAGATTACTGAAGCAATTGTTTAAGCTCTCTTATTTGGAATGTGCTGTAAAATACAAAATCTTGAAGGATAATTAGTAGCAATATATATATATTTATATCCATTTTCAGACATAGGTAACTCCAATGTATCTATGTGAACTCTTTCCCAAGGTTTCTGCAGTATGGGATATGATAACATAGGAACAGGTTTAGGTGTATTTCCTTTCATTTTAACACATTTCAAACAATCTTCTATATAATCATATATATCTTTCTTCTTACCTGGCCAAAAGTATTTAAGATGTGCTTGTCTATAAGTTTTATCCTTTCCTGGATGTGAACTATAATCACTATCATGAAGTAACTTTAATACCCTTTGAGCAAGAGTTTTTGGAATTACCAACTGATTCACTGGGCCCCTTGAAATATCTTTCCTACTTACAACAGTTTTTCTGTACTAAAGTCCATTAGTTAAATGAAATTCCTCTATTGTGTACCTTTTTGGTAGTTTTGGAGGATTACCTCTTGGGTTCATCAAATAATGGCTACTTTTTCCCAAGTCTTATCTTTTCTTTGTTCCATTACTATCATTTCCTCATCTAATGTTACTAGCTCATCTATAATACAAACGTAATTGATCAACCCTATCGTTGGTTGGCTAATATTTCTTGATAGTGCATGTCATAGCCCGTCGTTGGACCCTCTGCTCATGAGGTAACAGGAGTGATGATGGCGTAATCTTTCGGCGCATGTCTTTATTGCCTAACTATTGATACATCGAGTATGATGCACGAGGGCCGTTCGCCTTGCAGACTATGGTCTCTGCAGCTGCATCAGAAAATAAATATATGCTTATCTAAACATCTTGATATTCTTACAATATAGAGTATGTTTTACCATTAGTCAAACATAATACATTAATATGGTTTCACTTGGTACATCTTAACGGGAACTTACCATGATTATTTGGCCGCCACACTAGATTTCATAATTCCTCAACTGCACCTTTCTCTTCCAAACATAATCTGAGAAACCATACACTAAATCAATACACAATAAAGTCATTATAATCATCCATTTTCACATTTAATCCAATACTTAAACTAGGCGTTTTCACCCATTATGCTTACCAATAGGAAAGAGTTTTCTTAGCTTGGCTAGCGTACCTCTTGTCTTGACGACAACCGATACAAAAAGGAACGCTTCCCAGTAATACTTAACGACAAAGTCTGAGTTGCTGTTCAGTGCATTCAAAGGAAAACAATTCCAGTAGTCGTTATCATCCACACATGTCCTCCTTGCCTCACAATTTGACATTACTCAAAACAATACTTTATTGATTCTTATGAAGCATATTGTAAGTGTACAGTATCACATTTCCATAGAATATACTTTGTACTACTTTCTACAGCGGAGGAATACAACAGGAGTGTGGCTTGAATTTATATTTTACATCCCACAGTCACAATGTAACACTACAATTCACAACACAATCACATTACATATAATGAAACAGCACACTACGACTCAATATCAGATTTGTAACACTTTTAATATACTTCATGCATCCTGAAATACATACACTAAGGCAAGTCATGGCTACACGCCGTGTGAGTTGCATTTGGCTTGAATCTTGTAATTGGCATTCACAGTGCATCTGCTGCAACATTCTTTCTACCCGAAATATATTCAAACTTAACCTCATAACATTGAAGTGTTGTAAATCACCTGGGCTTCTCTGCCCCTAAGACTCTTATGCTTAAATAAATTCTGAGTAGCTGTATGATCAGCTCACACTCTGGATATCTCAGTATATTATCTCTAAAACTTACTAATGAATATGTCACCGCTAAAGTTTCTCTTTCTTTTATAAATTAGTTTCTCTCTGCACTATCACAAAGTCTAGATTTCAACGTTCAATTTCTCTCTTGCATCATTATGCCTCCTAACCCTATGTCAGACGCATCAGTACAAATATTGAACTCCTTATCATAATCTGGATATATGAAAACTGGAGAACTAGTAAGTTTATCTTTCAACTTGTCAAAAGCTTGCTGTTGTGCAGGTCCCCACATAATTTTTGAATTATCCTCAAAAAAGAACTTAATGAATTAGCTATGTCTGCATATTCCTGGATACAATTTCTATAATATCCTATCAATCCCAAGAAACTTCTAATTGTTTTCTACATTGTTTGGAACTGGATAATTCTTTACTGCCTCTACCTTAAATGTACTTACTAAGTCCATGTTTGTCTATTTTATGTCCCAAATAAATAACACCACCCTGCAAAAACTTACATTTTTAAGTTT
>NC_134793.1:66018360-66023360 GCF_046742065.1 Oratosquilla oratoria | reverse complement strand
CTAATTAGTCCGAAAAGCAGTTGCACACATCACTAGGTATTTTCATTGGCCTCATATCAGAAAAGATGTACGGCAAACAATGTCATATGTGTTACATGGTAGGTAAACATTATCAACCTGCTATTGAAGAGCTCTTATAGCCTATTCCTGCTATGGGAGAACCCTTCACCAAAATTATCATAGATTGCGTAGGACCGTTACCTCCCTCAAAGAAAGGACATAAGTTCTTGTTGATAACCATGTGTCTCAGCACCAGATAACCCGAAACAATTCTAATGAGAGACATTAGGTCTCAAACTGTTGTGAATAAATTAATCAAGTATTTTTCTTTGATGGGTTTTCCCAAAGAGATACAAAGTGACCAGCACCAGATTACCCGAAACAATTCCATTGAAAAAGATTAGGCCTCAAACTGTTGTGAATAAATTAATCAAGTATTTTTCTTTGATGGGTTTCCCCAGAGATACAAAGTGACCAGCACCAGATTACCCGAAACAGTTTCACTGAAAAACATTAGGCCTCAAACTATTGTGAATAAATTAATCAAGTATTTTTCTTTGATGGGTTTCCACCAAAGAGATACAAAATGACCAAGGTCAGTTTAAACAAAGCTTGAAAGGATTAGGAGTGCAGAGTAAAAGAAACAAGTTACTGATGGAAGGAAAGAGGTATGTGAGGAGGAGTTTTTTAGAAAATGACAATAGTGAAAGGAGCATATCAAGAGGAACCCCCAAAAAAGGACTCAGACCATGAACAGAGAAGAAGCGGATACAAGTCAAAGGAGACTGATAGAAGTACAATAAGGAGTCAAAGAAGTTAGTTAAGGGAAATAAACCCTTGTAAGAGAAGTAGTTCTAGCTGTTCTAAAGAAAAGGGGAAATTTTATGGAAACATACGAATAGAAACAAATACAATCTTAAGAAGGACTGAGTTAGATGAGGTGAATGAAAATATTGTAGAGAAAAGCAGATAGGGTACTGATAGTGACAATGGTGATGTTGAAAAAACTGATTCCACTCAAGGACCTATGAAGAAAAGAAAATCTGGATTCTGGGATCCATGTTGAAAGGGAGAGGCGTAAACACCTGACTCAAAGTGGGAGTTTTAATGAGTGCTTTGATCACTGTACCTCATCAAACACAAGAAGACGATCCTAGGAGTAGGACTGAAACGTCGGGGTTTGAACCTCACTTTGAGTCTGGTGTTTACGCTTCTACCCTTATATATATATGTATATACTGTATATATATATATATATATATATATATATATATACATGTGTGTGTGTGTGTGTGTGTGTGTGTGTGTGTGTGTGTGTGTGTGTGTGTGTGTGTGTGTGTGTGTGTGTGTGTGTGTGTGTGTGTGTGTGTGTGTGTGTGTGTGTGTGTGTGTGTGTGTGTGTGTGTTTGTGTACATAGATATAAATATTCTTATTCATATATATACACACGTACATTTCCCAAAGGCTTTTTCCCCTTTACAAAGGGGGTAGCCAAAATAAAAAAGGCATAAAAAACACTACACCCATTCCATCCCCGACATACTCCACTCTCCTCCACCCTCTTCCGTCCATCTTATCTTAGTATCTTCTGGATTACGGGTCATTCCTGTATCTTGCCCTGCTCTGGGATCGGAAGAAGTGTCGCAAGACACAGCACATCAACAGCAAGACCGCTTCATTTAAATTGGCGAGCTCCCTTCTCTGTCCTCTCATGCCGAAAAGGAGAGGGGAACAAATCCCTTCAGCCTTCGTCAAATTATATCTCACACATACTCCCTCACCCCCATCCCTCACCCATATATATATATATATATATATATATATATATATATATATATATAATATATATATATATATATACATATACATATATATATAAATATATATATATATATATATATATATATATATATATATATATATATATATATATATATGTATTGACTTAGACCAATACACTTTCAAGAGAGACAAGCCGCGGGCTTTGCCCTCCCCGGCTTCGCCGGGGGCTTGGCTGCACAAACAGCGGCCTACGGCCGCAGCGCTCCGCACTCTAATCCTACGATAGGGATACCATGCTGGGGATCCCGTGTTGGGGTTCCGCCCCGAGGCCGAGGCCGAACCCAAGGGATATTTTTCCTGGTCAGTTCAAGGGAACATGGCAACCACTGAGGACTTGCGACCACTGAGGACTTGCGACCACTGAGGACTTGCGACCACTGAGGACTTGCGACCACTAAGGACTTGCGACCACTGAGGACTTGCGACCACTGAGGACTTGCGACCACTGAGGACTTGCGACCTTTGAGGACTTGCGACCTTTGAGGACTTGTTACCTTGGAGGACTTGTTACCTTGGAGGACTTGTTACCTTGGAGGATTTCTTTCCTTGGAGGACTTGTTACCTTGGAGGACTTATTACCTTGGAAGACTTATTACCTTGGAGGACTTATTACCTTGGAGGACTTATTATACAACCTCGTAGGACTTGCAACTTCAGAGGACTTGCACCCTCGTAAGATCTACGACCTCGGAGGCGCTTGCAGCCTCGAAGGGCTTACAACTTCGGAGAACTTGCACCCTCGGAGGACTTGCACCCTCGGGGGACTGGCACCCTCGGTGGATTTGCACCCTCGGAGGACTTGCACCCTCGGAGGACTTGCACCCTCGGAGGACTTGCACCCTCGGAGAACTTGCACCCTCGGAGAACTTACAGTCTCGAAAGGCTTACTGTCTCGGAGAACTTACGACCTCGGAGGACTTACAGACATGTTCCATTTTTAAAATGTGTCACCCCGTCTGGGTTATTGGCTGCATTTTATTGTGGCAAAGTAGCATGCAGTTGATACTTTAGGGTCTATATGGGGCGTCCCTACGGACCAGAGTCACACATCATTTTGTCTGTGATAGAGGACTACTCTGTTCATAGAGATATGATGACACTTTTATACTACCACTGTCCCTCCGTTATGCTGTCCCCCCAACCCCTTGTTACTATCCTGTACCATTTCTCTGAATATTCATTTCCTTTTTCGCCTATCTTCCCTGTGCTGGGGGAAAAGAATACTGCCACCGAGATTTTCCACTTGGATCGTAAGAGGCGAGAAGAAAGGGACAGGGATTGGGACTAGGCATCCTTCTCCTTGTAGCCCCACAGGGGACATTCCTAAAAGAAAAAGCAAAGGCATAAGAGGGTCTGGGAGTTTTCCAACCAGCACCCTAAGGTTTGGGTCTTTTAATGTGCGTGGATATGGTACAGATGAGAGTAAAATGGAAGAGATAGGTAGTATGTTTGTGAGAAGAAAGATGGATGTGTTGGCTTTGAGTGAAATTAAGTTCAAAGGGAAGAGCGAGTGTAAGTTTGGGAGTGTAAGTGGGAGGTTATCAGGAATGAAGAGAGGGCGAGGGAGGGAAGGGGTGGCTATTCTAGTAAGTGAAGAGATAGGTAAACGTATAGTGGATTGGAAGGAGGTTTCCTCAAGATAATGTGGATGAAGGTGAAACTGGGAAAGGAGATGTGGGTCTTTGTAAGTGCATATGGGCCTGGTAGTGAGAAGAATATAGAAGAAAGGGAGGCATTTTTGGATAGATTTAAATGAGTGCATAGAGGATTTAGGGAGGAATATCAATGTAATAGTACTGGGAGACCTTAATGCTAGGGTAGGAAATTATCCAATTGATGGAGTGGTTGGGAAATATGGAGTTCCAGGAAAGAATCGTAGTGAAGAGTTGGTGGAAATGTGTCTAGAAAGAGAGTTGATGATAGCAAATACAGTGTTTCGGAAGAAAGTCAAGCATAAGTACACATGGGAGAGGGTGGTGGAGGGAAGGGTGGTAGATAGAGCGTTAATGGACTATGTATTGGTAAATATGATTATGATAGGAAGAGTTAAGGATGTACATGTGCTAAGGGGAGAGAGTGGGGGAATATCAGATCATTTTTTGGTGGAAGGTAAGTTGAAAGTGGAGGATAGATGGAGGAAGAGAAAAGGGACAAAAGGTAGGGAGGTGCTTAGAGTGAACTCTTTAAATGAAAAGGAAAACGAGAAGGAGTACAAGAAGAAGCTGAAGGAGGAGTGGGAGGGAGTGAAGGACAAAGTAGAGTTAGGTGTGGAGGAGGAATGGGAATGGTTCAAAGAGGGAAGCACAAAGTGTGCAAAGATGGTGTGTGGAACAAGAAGGACAGGAGGAAATAGAAGGAAGGGTAGTGAATGGTGGAATGAGGAAACAAAGAAAGTTGTAGAAGAAAAGAAGCAAGCTTTCACAGATTGGATACACAATGGGACGAGGGAGTCATATGAGAGGTACAAAGAAAAGAAAAGAGAACTAAAGCAAAAGGTAAAGGAGGCAAAGAGGAAAGCAGATGTGAAATGGGGTAGGAGTATGACAGAAAATTTTGAAAGTAATGAAAAGATGTCTTGAAAAGAAATTAAGAGAGGAAGAGGAGGCGAATCAAGTAGAGAAGAAAAGGTAAAAGGTGCAGATGGAGAGATGATAATGGAAGAGAAGGCAGTAAGGGGAAGATGGGCAGAATATTTTAGGGAGTTGCTAAATGTGAAGGAGGATAGGGAGGCAAATATAGCTGCAGTGGGAAATGCTAAGAAAATGACCGTGGTGAGTGAGGAAAATGGAGGAGAAATAAGGATGGATGAAGTGAAGGCAGTTGTAAAGATGATGAAAGCAGGTAAGGGACCTGGTCTGGATGGATGCCATGCAGAATGTCTGAAAAAGAGGTACAGTGATGGTAGACTGGCTGGTGAGGTTATTTAATGTTTGCTGGAGAGAGGGTAGAGTGCCGGAGGACTGGAGGAGTGCCTGTATAGTTCCTCTTTACAAGGGAAAAGGGGACAAGTGTGAATGTAGTAATTTCAGAGGGATTAGCTTGTTAAGTGTAGTTGGGAAGGTTTATGGGAGGATCTTGACTGAGAGGATTAGGAGAGGAACAGAAGGAGTAATTGGTGAGGAACAGTGTGGATTTAGGATGGGTAGAGTTTGTGTAG
>NC_134793.1:65990860-66000860 GCF_046742065.1 Oratosquilla oratoria | reverse complement strand
CTTTGATACTGAAAGTGGGAGTTTGTATTGATATGGATGTAGAAATAAGAAAATAATTATTTTTTTCTCTGCCGACCAGCCCAGTCTCGAGCCGCCGACGCTTACCAGTTGACCGACAAGTAAATCAAAATGACCGACAAGCAGCGTATATAATTTTCATCACAAAAACAAGCATTATATGGATATGTATTCTGCTTTTCGGTCATTTTGAGTTACTTATCGGTCCAAACATGTTACTTGTTGGATCAGCGGTTCGAGACCGGTCTTGTTAGCAAAGATAAACATATTTCTTTACTTATTTCTACATACGATTATGATGTAGAAGGTATAACTTTAACTACGAAAACGAGCATTATGTTAATCTATATGCTACTTGTCGGTCATTTCTGAGTTACATATGTTATTTATCGGTCCTTGTCGGTCTTTAGTATAACCCTATCTAGACGTTAAGATATGGTGTCCGGACGATGTCCTGAAAGCTCTGGACGGTATCTTGATTGCATTGGACGGTGTCGGGATGGCTCTGGACGGTGTCTGGATGGTATCCGGACGGCTCTGGACGGTGTCCAGACAACGCTGAAGTTGCTGGACGATGCCTCGACGGCTCTGGACGGTACCGCACGGTAATTATTACGACCAGTTGTGGAAGACGAACTAACGGAAGTCTGAGGATGGACTTATCTTGAATTTTGAGTAGTAGTAGTGGGGCTAGGACTAAATACATCGCCTTGTATGAGTACATTTTGATCTTACAAAAAAAAAAAAAAAAACATGAGCTACGAGGCAGTTCTGTTGATACAGTTAACTAAAATAATTTCTATTTTTTTTCTACTATTGTTTGAAAGCATATGACCACATCAATATCGAGATATTAATCCATATTAACCAAGTGTCCTCGTTTGAGAACAGTTAAAAAACATATATACATACATAAGTAATTACCTTAGATATAGCAATTCTTGTGAAGCTACAATATCTATGACACTGTTTAGTAATTGTTTGTATCTACATTGTACAAAAAACAATCCTAAATCCTAAATTCGTTGCAAATACATAGACAATAATTATTCAAAATTACTGTTGCATTGTCATCAGTCATTTATTTCATATTAAATGGTGTACGTTCTAACTGAAATAGAACACTCTAATAGTTGCAACTCATCAGACAAATCATAATTTAATCATTGGAATATTAACCCAGTGTCCTCAAACGAGGACACTAGGTTAATATATTGTCAATCTAGACGTGTCATAACAAGGTGCTGCAACGTTTACTTGTAACTGCACGTGTGTGGGTATCTCAGTATCACTGAGATACCCACACATGTGCAGTTCCAACTGACAGTTATAACTGATCAGTTGTAACTATCAGTTTAAACTGCACGTGTGTGGCCGGCCTAAGGATCATAACATAACATGTATTGGCATGTTCAGACTTGATATAGTGCTTACAACTTATTGCAAGCTCATTCAAACGCCAGGTGTCATTTATTGAAGACGTAGTTGAAATTGTTCAAGTGAGGTGATAAATTATTTTCAAAGGTGAGAAAGAATTGATTAGGGATTATTTGATCTTTTGATAGTATGTTGAAATAATTTGAATATTTGAAGGGTGTCGATTACACTAGGTAACAAAATTTCACTTTTTCCTTTGGCCCCAGATTATAATCTTTCAGTTATTTCCATCTAAACAAAATATGAAAAAGGATTTCGATCCTTTAAACTTTGATTTTCTGGATAGAACATTGAATTTATATATTTTGCTTTATTTCATTATAGTATGAGTCATTATTGTTTTTCATGTCAGGTAAAGACTTCTGTAAAATGCCAATTGTTTATATAATTACTTTTCAAATATTAGAAATAAATCAAAGCAGTTGAAGAAAGAATGTAGTTAAAGAGAAAATACAGCTGCTGTTCTCTATCTAGACATCCATCTTCCATTGTACCAGTGCCACACAGTGCCGATCTTTCTGTACCAGCTCCTTCACAAAAAGTGAACTATCAGAAGAAAGCAGCAAGTCAGAAGATGAACTAAACAGAGAAGAATACGGTGGCATTACAGATACAGTTGTAGTTGAAAAGAATCCTTACTACCCAAACCAAAGAGACCTCAGTGACCTCATCAGAGATCCTGGTTTGACAAAGTCAAATGGTGAGCTTTTGATTTCAAGGCTGAAGGAATAGGATTTACTTGATGACAGTGTGCAAGTGACCAATCAAAGAAAACGTCACAAACATATCTTCAGCTCCTTCACAAGAAGGACAGGTTATGCTATCGTAATGATATATCAGGTTTTTATGGTGCTATTGTAATTGCTTGCAATGCAGATGGATGGAGACTCTTTATTGACAGCTCCTCCAAAAGCCTGAAAACTGTCCTTCTTTACAATGGAATCAAGTATCCATCTATGGGCATCTTAAGTAGGACTACAGCAGTGTATAGCTTCTACTGGAAAATTTGAACTACAACAAATATGAGTGGAAAGTTATTGGGGGCTTCAAGATGGTGCCTTTCTTGATGGGACTAAAAGGAGGTTTAACCGAGAATCCCTGTTTTCTTTTCCTTTGGGACAGTAGAGACAGCGACACATTACCAGAGAAAGCACTGGCTCAAGGACTACAGTGGGAGCACACGATATCAAACATGAATCATTGGTGAATCCTCAAAAGGTTTTGTTTCCTGAACTACACATCAAACTGGGTCTTATGAAACTGTTATAGCTCTTGACAAGGAGTCTGCTGATTTCAAATATCTTCAAGACTTCTTTCCTAAGAGACAAAGATGAAAGCTTGTATCTTCATTGAACTACAAGTAAGGAATATTATGTAGTGATTAGAATTTCTACAGAAGTTTACAGAAAAAGAGAAAAAAACTTGGAAGTGTTTCATTGCTGTAGTAGAGGGTTTTCTAGGCAACAAGAAGGCTGATAACTATATGGAACTGGTTGAAGCTTTAATGAAAAGCTATGGTGATATGGACTGCACTCTGTCCTTGAAGATTCATATCCTAGATGCTCACTTAGACAACTTCAAGGAGAATATGATAGCATATTTAGAGGTACAAGGGTAGCGCTTTCACCAAGATATAATGAAATTTGAACAGAGATATCAGGGATCCTTCAATGAAAACATGATGGAAGACCACATTTGGGGGTTCGTATGTGAAAGTGATTTGTTGCATTCACGCAAATCAAGAAAAAAAAATCAGAAATTTTGAAATAGATTTTTGTGTCATTTAAATTTATACTTTGTTTACTGTCCAAAAATGCTAAAAACGGTAAAATTTAGCTATTGTGTGTAAAAAAGAAAGAAAAATTATTCTAAAAGCCTCAAAAGCAAAGTTTCACAAGAATAATGGATATGCTCTTGTTTTGCAATGAAAAGAGTTGGGAAATAACACTTGCTTATCAAAGACAAAAATCTTGTTACATAGTGATATATATTTATACACACACACACACAAACACACACACACACACACACACACACACACACACACACACATATATATATATATATATATATATATATATATATATACATATATATGTATAACGTATTGGTTTACGTCAATGTAACTTTGTTACGGGTTGGCTGGGTTCGAATCCTCGGCTCGTCCACGTTTCAGTTTCCAACGGATGCCTCCTTCGAGCGACTCTCAGTCTCGTTTGCGATGGTATGGAATTAAAAGTGATATGTGGCTGAAAAAGATATTTATAGTGTGTATGTATATATATGTATATATATATGTATATATATATGTATATATATATGTATATATATATATATGTATATATATATATATATGTGTGTGTGTGTGTGTGTGTGTGTGTGTGTGTGTGTGTGTGTGTGTGTGTGTGTGTGTGTGTGTGTGTGTGTGTGTGTGTGTTTTCTAATATTTTATCATTGAAATATATCCTGAACTATTTATAGTAAATACAAGATATTGTTTTGTATAAACGCATGCTCATTTTAGTCTCAATAAAGGTCCATTAAAAATCACCCAAAATATCATGTACCTATTTACACTAACATACACGTGTTACGGAAGGCGTCGCTCCGTAGACGCCGGCATATCTATTTATTAATTTATTTTATTTTTCAAGATCGACTGACGCGCTGTTCCGAAGACGACTTTTTTTTTTTTTTTTTTTTTTTTTATTTTTTTTTTTTTTTTTCTTTTTTTGAGATCGAGAGAGAAAGCTTTCAGCTCTTCACTTCACAAGATGACCCTGGACCAAGAATTAGGACTAATAACTTGTGATGGATAATTTTTTTTTTTTTTTTTTTTTTTTTTTTTTTTACGAGTCTCGAGAATTGTCAGACACTCTCATAACTGTTGTCTTAAAAAAAAAAAAAAAAAAAAAAAAAAAAAAGTGAAATGTCACCGGAAACACAACTGCCATAATCAAATTCTTGGTCTTAACCCTTAACCTCCGCTAGTTAAGGGAAGCCACAGAGATTAATAAGATCACCTGTCGGCAGTCAAACATAGAAAATATCAGTGAACTAAATGGTTTAATCAGGGAAGGTTGCAGCCCCACCTCCAAGGAAAAAGAGGTTGCCACAGTGATGAATAAAGTCGTCAGGCGTTGGGTAGTGTTGAGGTTAGAGTGGTAACACACGGTGCTGAAGAGGTTGGTGTAGATGACGTTTATAAGCTGAGCGAATACCAAAAGCGCTGTCCCTAAGTTGCCAGAGAGAGGAAGAATGCCCAAGGAAGGAGGAGATTTATTATCTTAATGTTTTTGTTGACATCAGAAACGCAAGGCATTTTAGAGTTTTAGGAGCTCACCAAGAATGAGCGTTAAGAGGAGATGAGAAGTCTGTGCCATGCGTTTTAGAAACTATGGGGGACAGGTGCCCAGTGCTACGAAACTGAGAGAATTGTATGATTCGAATTCACGTCTTAGAGAACATGAGGTCTTCATGCTTCTGTCTAAACCACCAGAGAGTGATTCGACATGGTCTTGGATCATGTGTTGGGTTCATGATTAGGATTACAAAGGCGGAGCATGCCGACAGGGGACCTTTTGATCCATATCTAGGTCGGATGCAAAAAAAAAAAAAAAAAAAAAAAAAAACACTATAACACTCCCGGATGAGAGTTTAGGGCTCGCATATGATCCAATCTAGGGTAATGGTGTGGCCTTACACACACACACACACACACACACACACACACACACACACACACACACACACACACACACACACACACACACACACACACACACACACACACACACACACACACACACACACACACACACACACACACACACACACACACACACACACACACTCGCACGCACACACACACACACACACACACACACACACACACACACACACACAGACACACACACACACACACACACACACACACACACACACACACACACACACACACACACACACACACACACACACACACACACACACACACACACACATACACACACACACACACACTGACACACACACACACATACACACACACACACACACACACACACACACACACACACACACACACACACACACACACACACACACACGCACACACACACACACACACATCTAGCCCACCAGAGTTGCAATGCCGGCTCCCTGTGCAGCGACGCTGATTTTTTTTTTTTAGCCCTAGGCGGGACTCGAACTCGAATCGCTGAATTAGCGGTCGAGAACTCGAATCGTGGAGATAATGACGTGTCCGTTTCATTTGCACCAACATGAAATCGCCTGTAATTAACCTAATGTGAAAGTCCTCCTTTGGCGGACATTATGATCACCAAAAGTCAAAATAAATGATGAAAATCATGACCATGAATGCAAGGGTGAATGCCCGATCTCCCAAAACAAGAAGAAACTCCTCATAAGAAAAAGAAGAAGAAGAAAAAAATAATAAGAAGAATGATAGATTCTACAGACCGCAATTTGAAGTCCAAAACAAGAAGAGACTCTTTATTAAGTTGAAAAAAAAAAGATCCCCATGAGACATTATCGAAGATAGTAAGCATGTCATCACACATATATGACATTACAAAAGACCCTTTAACTGGAACAAAGACGACAGTATGAAAAAGGTCACCCTATGGAAGTGTGTAACAAGTCCGATGATCCTTTGAATACGAGGATGCATGCGCCATGGCTTCTGTACTCGTCCTGCGCACAGGAGTGAACCAGCAGGCGATGATAAGTGGAACGGGAACATAAACTATAACTCTGACAGGTGAGACGGCAAAATAGCGGATAATAAACTTTAATTGTTAAGCTCAAATAAAGCATATGACGTGGTTTGGAGTTAAATACTCAGTGAATAGCTCATAGACAACAAGATAATGGTTACATTCTTGTGACTGCAATATATATATATTTATATATATATATATATATATATATATATATATATATATATATATATATGCATATGTATATGTGTTATACATATATATACATATATAAAAGTGTGTGTGTGTGTGTGTGTGTGTGTGTGTGTGTGTGTGTGTGTGTGTGTGTGTGTGTGTGTGTGTGTGTGTGTGTGTGTGTGTGTGTGTGTGTGTGTGTGTGTGTGTGTGTGTGTGTGTGTGTGTGTGTGTGTGTGTGTGTGTGTGTGTGTGTGTGTGTGTGTGTGTGTGTGTGTGTGTGTGTGTGTGTGTGTGTGTGTGTGTGTGTGTGTGTGAGTGTGTGTGTGTGTGTGTGTGTGTGTGTGTGTGTGTGTGTGTGTGTGTGTGTGTGTGTGTGTGTGTGCGTGTGTGTATGTTTATTGAGGTATTGTGACAAGTTGGAAAAAGTTTATTCTTGACTAGTTTCGCACAGAAAGGCCTCCTCAGGGGTATAATGTAATAAGAAAACAAGGTAAATATAAACACAAGCCTCAGGGGACACGGATCTGCGAGGAGCTTCAGACAGCTAAACCGGAGTCACGTCTGTTCCAGTACGGTTATGTCCTACTGGTCATTGCTGGATTGTGGTCACATTTGCTCTGGTGGGATTTTGTCCTATTAGCCACCGCTTTTTTTCCGCTATCACTGTGATCCTTGCCTATTTCATTTCACCCGTTCCTTGGTTAGTGTTTTCATTCATTGTGATATATAGTGCACCAAGCACTTTTGTTTCTGTCTGGATAAGTTGTTGCCCAGCACTTCTGTCGCCTTCCATTTTGGTAAGTGTCCCTTTTCCTTTATATAATTAACTAGAGCACTCATGTCAGGATGATGTATCACATTTGCTTTGTGTTCGCTCAGTCTTTTTGCGAACATCCTCTGTAGTTTTCTATAATAAGAACTATTACAGCTACTGCACGGAAACCTGTGTCACTTATGATGGTTAACTCATTGGGTCCTAACGTTTGTTCTAACTTGTTGGCGATGTTGGAGAGGGTAACTACTAGGTAACGTATATTTAACTTTTCTCTATCATGGTTTTCGTACATATGCATTCTGGCTTTTATTAGTAAAGACACTAATAATCCTATTGGTAACCTAGTCTTGTAAATATCAGAAACATACTTGATTTCTTCGTGGTATTCTTGGCTACATATTCTCAGAGCTCGAAGAAAAAGATCCTATCACTAAAACCTATATATTTTTCCACACTTAGAATGTGATTGGAATCATTCTTATTTGTAAATTTTCTGAAAATCTCAAATTTTGCACTCTCACCTGTTCTAATGATGACTGTGTCAAGAAATGGTAACGAACCGCCTGTTTCTTTTTCTATAGTGAACTATGATTTATTATGAACTTCGTTCAGTTTCCGCAGTAGGATATCTGTATTTATATCCTTGTACGTAACAATCAAACAGTCGTCGACGTAACGATAGCACTTGGAACCCCCGTTGAGCATCTTATTGTAGTGGTCATTTTCTAGTGTCTCCATAAATAATGAAGCCGTCACACCACTAAATGGAGATCGTATAGTAAGACCCTTGTGCTATAGAAATTCCTCTTTGTTGAAACTAAATGAACCGAATTTGAAGCATAATTCAATCAATCATGAATAGCCCCTTTGGTTCGACTAGCTATCCCCATCTCTACCTAGAAGCGTAAAGTTCACTACTTTGTCGCCAGCTCAAAAGTTCTTAGCTATACAGAAGATTAGCTTCTTAGTGCCCTCATATTTTCTTCCAATTCTTGTCCAATCTTATCTCACGAGGCTGTTTTTGATACTTCTATATATCTGATTGTAGTCTCCTCTGTACTTTTCTTCATCCATTGGAGGAAAAGTTTATTCTTCATTCCCCCAAACTGTTTCCTTGTTAATGTCACTGCTCACTTTCTTTCATCCAACTGTTTCTCAAGTCTCTTCAACTCATTTAATATTCCCACTAGTCTCCACTCTCTTCTTCCTTATCCTCTGGTTAAACTCATCTTTCAGCTCCCCCTTTAATTTTTCTGTGATATATTTCGCATTTGATGTCCTACAAGCTTTTGTTCTTCTCAATAATTTTATCGCTTCTACTACCAGACGATCGTCTGCAGCATGTGAAACTGACGGGATACTATTCACGTCCAGCATAATTCTTTTGCTATTTACACACACACACACACACACACACACACACACACACACACACACACACACACACACACACACACACACACACACACACACACACACACACACACACACACACACACACACACACACACACATACACACACGCACACACATACGCACACACACACACACACACACACACACACACACACACACACACACACACACACACACACACACACACACACACACACACACACACACACATACACACACACACGCATATATATATACATATATGTATATATATATATATATGTATGTATGTGTATAAATATATATATATATATATATGCACAAATTTCACAAGTCACACGCGAATCACAAATATGCAGAGTCCACTAGGAAAAGGAAAAACACACGTAGTCCGAGCGCTTTCGTGATATATTCACATTATCAAGGAGTACAGAAAGATGAGAACAAAAAATGGAGATACAGAGTATAAGTAGGACAAGAGAGACATTTACCCTCCTCTCCGAAGCCTGAAAGCTCAGGTTGGGCCACTCGGTGAGGTCGTGGAAACATATTACTATTACATTAACTTTTAAAATATGTACTATTTATATTACTGACAATATATGGATCTAATTTATATAATCCTAAACTATTATTGATGAGTTGGTCATAATTGCATTTGATAATTCCAGACTCTATGATATTTCTTTCTGTTATATTCTTACATTGTATAATTTTTGAAGCATTTTTCCAGTCAATAGGATGGTCAAATTCACAAACATGTTTAAAAAATGCACTAGATTCTTGGCCCTTTTTTATGCTGTTTTTATGCTGTTTAATCCTAACCTCTAATTCTTTTCCTGTTTGACCTACATAATATTTGTCACATTTACTACAAGGTATTTTATATACACAGCCTGTAGAATTGTCAGGGGAATTCTTTATGAGAAGATTTTTTAGAGTTGTGTTGTTCTTGAAGGCTACATTTACATTGAAATTTTTAAGAATATTAGGAATCTCTATAAGATTTTCATTAAAAGGAAGTACAAGTAAATTCTTTTTCTCAAACTTTTGTTTTGGTTCCCCTTTGTAAAATGTCCTTTTTGCTTTTTTGAAACATTTGTCCAAAAAGAATTTGGGATATCTCAACTGTGTTCCGATGTCATAAATTTTGTTCATTTCGTCATCCACAAATTCTGGGCTGCAGATGCGCAGGCCACGAAGGAACATGGATGAAAATGCTGACTGTTTAATTCTATTATGGTGGGCTGAATAGTAATGTATATACGCGTTGACATTGGTTGGTTTTCGGTGAATACTATATCTAAATTTCTTATTGCATCTGTGAATGTTACAATCTAAGAAAGAAATGCATGAGTCTTTTTCAATTTCTATAGTGAATTTTATAGAAGGGACCAATTGGTTTAATTTAGTAACAAAGGTATCAACATTTTCATTGTTAGGCCAAATACAGAGA
>NC_134793.1:65983360-65985860 GCF_046742065.1 Oratosquilla oratoria | reverse complement strand
CCAACTTCGGTGTAATGTGCGTACTAGATGCCAGCAGTTTCTCATAACTCTCTGTGTTAAAAAAAAAAAAAAAAAAAAAAACGATTTGATTTGCGTAACAAACTTTGGTACACGGCCTCCTTCATTGCTTCAGATAAATTCTTAGATCCTAAATCCAGATCTGTCGTTTCCTCTTTTGGAAACATTATTACATTGGTCCCGAGGCTATCTAGTTGTGACCCTCAAGTGATTGACAATGAGTGGAGGAGCCTTGATTGTATTAAAATCCCTGATGAGATCAGAAACTCGAGATCTGATATTGTGAGTTTTTATTTGAAATTAAAGTCATATGTCCACTGTGACGATAAAAACAAATTTGGGAACATTGCCACATTAGCTCTATATATTCTCTCCTTACCAACCTCTAATACTGATGCTGAGAGAACATTTTCCAAGCTGAATAATGTAAAAACGAAAACCAGAAACTCCCTCTTATGTCAGTCAATCTCTTCATTGATATATATTTCAGAGGAAGTAAATATGATGGGTGGCTGTTATAAGTATAAGCCATCAGACTTTCTGTTAGAAATTGTAAAATAACTATGTTGTAATTTTGTACTTTTAAATGTTGTTATCATAGGCCTGTTGTTATAAACTTGTATGGTTAATTCCTATTGTTATAAATTTGTATGGTTAATTCCTATTGTTATAAACTTGTATGGTTAATTTTGGGGTAGAATTATAATGTACTCATTAAAATGCGTTATGAGATAATGAACTAATTCTTTTGTATATCCACGAAACTATCAAATATGTTATCATAAACAACACCGTAAACAAACACGTTAATTCCTCTGCATTTAAGATATCCAACATTTCCTTAGTTACCCATGGAAACTGACAAAGAAAATGGCATGACGTCATACCTTACAACTGTGCACTGAGTGGTCCGACAACTTGACCAATCAGAGCAAAGCACGTATAGTCAAAACACGGAATTCTGGCAGCCCTGGTGTGGACACTTCGCGGGCAGAGTCTGCGGACTTTGCCCGGTAAGGGCAAAGTCTGCCAGGCACAGCTCGACCGTGTGAACACGGCATAAGAATATAGAGATATTTCGCCTTCTTGTTAATTACAATTTTTCATTGGTTATGGAGTATATGAACACCCTAAGAATTACCCCCCAACTTATATACACAAACTATAGACCTGGAGGCACTTCCCAGTTTGAGGAGATCTGCGTTGCCAGATAAACTGAGCAAGACCGATGACGTCACGCAACACCCTACCAATGAGAAAGCAGCAAGCCAAGTAGCGCTAGCCCAGTTCAGGCAGGCAATCAGAAACCTCTAAACGTAATATCGGTCCACCAACATGAGTATATTAACGATAAAATTTGACAAAATATTCACTCATGTTTTAGCCACTGAAGAAGCACCAAGAGATGTGAAAATGCGTTCTGGCCCAGTACTTTACTTTGGTAGCCGTCGCATGAAGATATTCTATGACAACTTTGTGTGGAAGGCAAAAATGCCTTTAGAATAAAAGAAAATGTTGATAGAAAAGCTCTGCAACAATAATTTTGCCATGATTTTTAATCATTCTAAGTTTAGTAAATGTGAGTGCGTGCGTGAGTATGTGCGTGTATGTATGTATATATAAAGTTACATTATTTACCATAGACCGGGCCATATAATTATGAGCTCTACGCTCTCATCCATGAGGGTTATAGCTACCAATCACGAGTCCAATACGTGATCCACAACTGTGGTAAATCACACAAAAAAAAAAAAGAATGAGCAAGAAAAATAGAGAGAGAGAGAAAGAGAGATCGATATATAGACAGGTAGATAGATAGATATAGAGGGAAGAGGGAGATTTTAAGAAAGAGATAGATAGATAAATAGAGAGATAGAAAGAGTGAGAGAGGGAGGGGTTAGAGCCAGACATCACGTGATTATTGGACGAAAAGTATTATGAAGCAGCGAGCGAGCAAAGGAGAGAATGGAAGAAAGGAAAGAGGCTGTGACCATTTATCACTTGCAAATGTTGCACTGATGATGAAGGCGAGGAAGAGTAGAGTGCAGCGTGAAGTACAAAAAGAAGAAAGAGGAGAACTGAAAGGAAGGTTACGGAGAGGATCGACAGAAACCAGACGGACGGAATATTTAAGTAACGCCTGATCATTATGATTTTCTCAGACCCAAAATCACTGAACTATTTTCATTATATATAATAGAAAAAAAATTAGAACAGTTATTGTTTTTGTGAATAAAAGAATCTGAAAGAGCCTTGGTGAAAATTATTTGAAAAAAGGCATCCTAGCAAAATTTTCGTGTGTTAGCTACGGCAGGTATGAGAGTTGTTGAATGAGTGTGATGTATGGACGATCCGAACAGCTGAAGGGAGGAGAAAAGTCGTGAAGCTGAAGAACGTGAGAATAGTATATTAGACTCTACTCCAATACAGAAGACACCTGGAATAGAGTTATTATTTTTCTTATAGAATGTGATGTACTTAC
>NC_134793.1:65960860-65973360 GCF_046742065.1 Oratosquilla oratoria | reverse complement strand
CTTGGTCGTTTGGTCCGCTGGTTTGGGCGTTCGATTTATCGTGGATTTTTCTAGCTTTGCCTTCTGTTTTGGTTATCAGGCCGCCTGGATATTTTAATTCTTTAAAAGTTTTTCTGATAAAAGACAACTCGTTTTCAATGAGTTCACTGCTGCATATACGGTAGGCTCGAAGAAAGAAGCCTATAAGGACACCAGTTTTAGTTCGTTTACTGTGGGCTGAGAAAAAGTGAACAAAGTCGTCTTTATTAGTAGGCTTTCTGTACACTGAAAACCTAAGATGATTAGAGCCTCTGTGTATTAGTGTATCTAAAAAGGGGAGTTTGCAGTCTTTCTCTTTTTCAACTGTGAACTGGATGTCTTCATGAACTGCGTTAAGCCTTCTCATTTTGTTTTCAATGTTGGTGTCTTTTGGTGTTATTGCGAGTATATCATCCACGTATCTCAGCCAAGTGGTACCTCTACCCATGATGTTAATATATTTATCATTTTCCAACACCTCCTCAAATCACCATACAGTAACAAAAAACCTAGTCACACCGCATTTCATTACTGTACCTAATTCTGATAAAACCGAAAATATTGATAGATATTTACTGAAAGGTGGCATAAACATCGCCAAGGTATCATGTAATAAAATAGGTAAAATGTTTAAAAACCACACTAATGACAACAACGACCTCAGTGTGATCTACCGCATTCCATGTAGTGGCTGCCCCTCGGCTTATATCGGTGAGTCAGGTCGAGGAATCGAGAAGAGGATAAACGAACATAGGAATGATTTAAAAGCACACAGAACGTCCAACTCCCTGGTCCGCCAACTCGAAATATGCAACAACCTTCCCGAATGGAGTAAAGTTGAAATTTTACACAAAGGATTAAAAAAGAAGATGAGAAAGACAGTTGAAGCTGCACACATAAATGTCAAAGAAAATAATAACGACAGAGAAGGATTTATATGCCTATCTAAAGCAGCCAGTCTCTTAATAATAAATGCGCTAGAAAAAACCTGACACTCGAAGCTTCACAAGTTCCCCCACTACGGGTATAAATGTTGTGACCAAGATGTTCTGTAACAAGTTCTCTGAGGAAGGTTATAATAACCGAAACGTAAGAACAATAAATGTATTCTTAGCCCATCTTCGTTTACCCTTCCCCACCTATCACTCTCTCATATATATATATGCATATATATATATACATATAACTAGAATATGAAAAACACCCTTGGGAGTTATAAGAAGTCAAAGTTCAAAATTTGTCTTATAAAATTGTTATAAGATTGCCAAAGAAACCAAGTCTTCAGCGAACCCTACAACGAATTACAAATAATTCGGATTCCCTTGGTCGTTCAGCAAATTCCATAATTTTTTAAGTTCCTGAGAAAATTAAAGAAATTCTTTTGCATGACTCTGGTATTGAAGATTCAGAAAGATTCTTATCGTTCGGCGACCAAGAAGTGATATCTGGTTTATCCCGTGCTGATAATTTGTTTGCAGATGGAACTTTTAAAGTTGTCCTATCTATATTTTTCCAGTTATGTACGATTAATTTACTATTTGGGGAAAGTCGTAGTCCAGCTGCAATATATGCGTTATTATTCAACAAAAATAGGAACACCTATAAAAGAATGATTGATGCTGTTCGACAAATAGTTCCAGAAGCAGATCCCAAACAAATTCTACTAGACTTCGAAATCACAGCCATGAATGAATTTCACAACTCATATCATAACACAGAAATTAAAGTATGTTTCTTTCATCCCTCCCAGTGCGTGTACAGGAAAGCTCATGAGTTAGGGATGAAAGCTGCAATGAAATAGTCAGGAACTAGCGACAATAATACTTTGCTTACCAGCCTTGGCTTTTGTTCCAGTTGAGTCAGTGGAAGAATCATTTTATATTTTAGCAGATGTTATGCCTGAACATGAGCGTATGGATGAGCTCTTGTCATACTTTGAACATGGTATATTCGTGGAAAAAGTAGACGAAATGCAACAACAGGACGTCCCTTATTTTCGATTGAAACTTAGAATCATTTTGAAAATGCAGCAGAGGGATTGCAAGGACTACAAATGCGGTGGAAGGCTGGCATTATGCCCTGCAATCAATATTCTAGTGTAGCCATCCAACATTATGAACGTTTTTTGGACGGAATACTTAAAGACATTGCTCTTCATCGATCAAATTTAATGCAAAGAATTGCAAGAACAGCTTTGCCACCCGTTAAGAAATACTTATCTGTTTAATGAAATATACAACAAATTACTAATCAGTTCGGACAATCAAGTACTGTCACATATCTCAAAGCAGTTCAATATTCTTCATGCAAATAAATAGATTACGAATTTAAATTTTACTATTTTAATATTAAAGCTATAAAATACTTTAATTTCTAATCCTATATATATACTTTTGTTTTTTATTACTTGTCAAATTTTCCTTGTGTATTGTCTTCTATTAACATAAAAAAAATCCTTTTCGTATACGTCCTGATACAACATTTACATATAAAATACTATCTACTGAAACAAATTTTTTCTTAAAATTAACTATCATATATGAAAATATTGCAAGGTTGCCACTTAATGTATTTAAGTTATACGATTGTGATTAAAAGTCGTACTGATGAAATGTATTGGTGATGAAATGTTAGGTGAGGAATTGTTTAGTGAAAATCTGACGAATGATTAAAAGTCGTATGATGATGTGTCGGATGATTAAATGACGAGTGATGAAATGTCACCTAACCATCGGTAAACATTCATGAATAAAAGGAAATAGACTTAAGTATATGAACATATAGAAAGTAGATATTGTTTCCATTCACCTATGCAAGAATATACAATTATGAAGTTGTTGCTCCATTTCGAAGGTTATAGCAGGGAAGGGGAAGGGGATGTTTTGGTTGAGAAGATTGGTGATGGTCCTCTAGTGCAGGGATAGTGTGAGTCTTCTGAAGGGACGGTCTCTATGTCGAGGCCGCGAGGAACTCTTTTGATATGGTCTTGGTGCAAGACAGTCTCTGTAAGATCCTGCAAATTGAATTCTTTAACTTTGTTCATTGACTCATGTCTAATGATGCGATAGAGTCCAGAGAATTTGGAGTAGAGATTCGAGATGGTTAAGGGTGTAAACAATGTCTATAGTTTCAAAGGTACAAGCTCTGAGTAATTTGTTATGGAAATGGACTATTTCGTCTTTAGATAATGAGTATTATGTATTCTTTGGAAAAGATGATTGGAATCTGTTACTTTGACCTTGACATAATCATTGAAGTTGTAAATGAAAGGTAATTCTGAAAGAAGATCATATGGGAGCCTTTTGTCCGAGCCAAAGAGAGCAAAACGAAGATATTGACCCATTAATGGAACTATTTATGCAAGCTTGAATCATGGGAATATATTCATCCCAAGAAGGGTGAAGATCAGAAGCAAGGCATCTCAGGACACTGATAATCTTTTTATTTTGGTGTTCAATTAAACCATTTGAACTAGGGTGATAAGCAGTGGTGTTGCATTTCTTGATTTGAAAGTATATACAAATGTGGGAAAGAATCTCATTGTTGAATTCAGTCCCGTTGTCAGAAATCAGAGTTTTGGATGTAGTGAAGGGACATATGAGTTTGTCAATTTGTTTCTTTACTACGTGTTGTGCTGTTTTGTTTGGTAGGGATGAAATAATACTGAATCGTGAAAAATGGTCGACACAAAGAAATATTGATTTTCAGTATGTGTAAGTGATAACACAAGAAGATCAAAAGTGACTATGTCGAATGGTTTAGAAGGTGTAGGGTAAGTTATAATTGGAACATGACCACTGATATGACCTTAGTGAATCGCGTAGGTGTGGCATGCGTCAATGCACGCGTGTATATCCTTCCTCATGGTTAACTATGAATAGTGCAATCTGGCTTGTGCAACGCATTTATTCTTGTCCGGGTGTGCAGCAATAGGTAAATCGTTTATAAGTTTTAAAACTTTTTGAATGAGATCCGTAGGGACTTCAAGTTGAAACATTGATCTGTTGGGTTCGTTTGATAGTTAGTGTTGTTTTGTGATACAGAATGTCATCCACTAACGTGTAATTGTCGATATCAGGAAGAAAATTTTCTGTGTCAGTTGTGTCTGCAGATTCGAGGAAGTATATGACACGTTTCCAAAGAGGGTCTGATTTCTGTAACGCACGCTTATGTAAGGTTTACTGAAAAAGGATTCTGAGTGATGGTCTCAATATGGCGACTAAGAACGTCTGCAACTAGGTTTGCTTTTCCCTGAACAAAACGAAAGGTGGGCATGAACTCTTATATGGTAAGAAACCAGCAGGCAAGTTTTCCTGAAACATTCTTGCCTTTGAAGAGGTGTAAGATTGATTGATGTTCTGTATATATGTGTAAATTCACTCGTGTTTGTTGAGTGTAAGACTCGCATAGACAATTGGTCTGACTTTTGTGCCGTGAAGTTGCGCCTAGTCCTATGTAGGACGCATCAGTGTAAATTGCGAAAGGAAGCTTGTGGTTTGGGAAAGCAAGGACAGGTGCTGTGTTTAAGGCTTTTTCTAAGTCTTTAAAGGCTTTCTTTTGGTCAGGTACCCAATTGAAGGGTGTGTTCTTCTTAAGTAGTGAAGTTAAAGGTGCTGCTATACCAGCGTAACATTGAATATAACGTCTGCAAAAACCTGACAGACCAAGAAATGATCAAATGTGTTCTACAGAAGTAGGGCGTGGAAAATCTATGACTACCTTGACCTTGTCCTACGAGGTTAAACTTCCTTGTGAATTAACCCGTCAACTCCGATATGCCGCCCGGGATGCAGCACTGGGGAGTACCGATATGCCGCCCGGGCGGCACGATATTCAACCCCTTATAGAAATCGCGCTAGATTTCGTAGTGCATGCACACTTTTAGGGAAGTTTGTCTGACTTATCAACACTGCCCAGAAAATGCTACGATGCCAGTTAGTGCTTTCACACACGCGGTAGAGTGTTGATACACGTGGTGACTCGGAAATGCTTTTTGCATCTTATTTATCGGGATTATCTACCTCAATCAGTGTGATATTAGTGTAAACATGCCTCAAGGAACTAAGAGGAAGCTTTCATATGTGTGGGCGTGGTTGGGCAAAAACAACATATTACGCAATAGTGTGTTCAAAATCAGCCATGCACAGAAAGACTCATACACCTTCGACCACTCTTCCTCGTCGCCAAATCCACCAAATAATTTTTTGCACGTTTATGGTGTCCCTAAGAGGTTGTTCTATCTATCTGGTGCAAAAGATGCTTAAAACCAAAGTGCGCTGATACCAACCATCATGCAGGATCGTCTGAGCACGCCGACCCGAGTCTGGTAGTAAAAGTTGCCGCTACTGATTCTCGCACCAGATCTACAACTTCCGACTTTTCTCATGGCCATCCTAGAGTGGATATATGATTTTTATGTGTCTTGGCCGATGCGCCTGGGTATTCCAAAGAAGTTAAGCATAATCTTATTTAATTTGGTATGACTCGATTTTTTTGTCATAAATTCGTCATCAGAGACGAATTGATTTGAGGGGTTGTCGGATTTTACGGGTTAAGGACATGCCCTAGGAAGCGTATTTCTTTCTGAAGGAAGGAACACTTCTTAAACTTTAATTTGACACGTGATTGTTCTAGTCATGCGAAGAAAGTGTGTAGATGTTTGCTAACGGAATTAGAAGCATTGATCACGTCATCGAGGAACATAAACACTGAGTGACCAAGAAAACCTGCAAATATTGTGTGTATGAGTCGTTTGAGGTGATAGTGTCCTGTGGGTGTGCTAAAGGCTAACAGAGGCATAGAGTCTGGGGCAAGGGATCTGGAAATATCCCGACATAAGGCCTAAGGTCGTGAACACTACGTTGTTTTCACCGACGGAGTAGAGATATCTTGTAAGAAAGGAACTGGGTGTCTATCTGGTTTGATTAGCTTATTTAACTCTCTGAAGTCTACTACAGGGCGGAAGGAACCATCGCGTTTAAGGGCAACAAAGAGGGGGAAGTTCCATTCACTGATTGACGGATCAATATTGTCTTGCGCAATCATGTCTTGGATAAGGTCATCTACAATAATGCCTTTGCTGTGTGGTAGTCTGTATGCGGGGATGTAACATGGTTTAAAGTTCTCACGAAGGGGTATATGATGCTGAATAAGATTAGTGACTCCAAGGGGTTCACCTTGAGTGGCAATGGCATGTCTGAATTTGTTGCAAAGTGCAACCAAGTCTGCTTGTGCCTCAGGGAAGTCTATGGGGTTGAAATGTGATGCATCAATGGGTTCCTGTGCTATGTGCACGTTGGAAATTATGGTACAAGCATGAGAAGTTACGAATTTGTCATCCATATTCTTGATGCGTGCAAATTGCAAATGTTTGTACCAACTGTGAGATGGAGGGATGCGTTAGTGTCATTGGCAAGTAAAATGCAAGTATAACTTTTGTTTGACGTAGAGCTGATGGCTGAAAACAGGGAGATGCTAATGACTCGGCAAGTTTCTGACATACAGAGTACATCGGTGTCTTCTGCTTGGAAAAGTCGCATATGTATCTTTGTATATTCACGAGGGAACAGAGGCTTTGAGCTGATAAGCACTGCATGAGTGTGTTTGAATGTAGATGCCACTTCCGAGACTTGGATGGATTATGTGTTGAAATCTTTTAAGAGGGGTAAAAAGTTGTCCTCAGGCGGTGAAAGATCAACGGTTTTTACTGTGTGTTTTGTCCTGAGTTTTGCTGATTACACATGTGGGAGGAGTTAGTGCGTCTGCTACGCTTTGAACATATGTCTACAGCTGTCAGTGAAGTAGTAGAGTTAGAGTCGTGGGAATGCGTCTGTGTGCCAGTGCCATATGGGCTAATAGCTGGTGCATCCTCGTGTAACGAAGCAGAGTGAATTTGAGCCCTGGTGCTAGAAATAGTTGACGTTAAATCAAGTTCTCCCTGCTCGGCCATGTTGACGTGGTTGACTTTGTGCAGGGAGGAAATGATTAGCATAAATGATGCCATGTGGAGCATGGAAAATAATAATACTGTTTTACTTCAACAATGTTAAGCCTATGAGGATATCAGCAGGAAACCAAACGTCAGCTACGTAGGTAGTAACTGGAATGGCCAGGCACTCATTTTTGAAGCTAATATCTGGGGAGAATTTACCAATGATTGGGAATGGTGCGCCATCTACACTGCAAAGGTTGACGTCGGGGGGTTCCAAAATGGTGACACGTTTTGTTTCAGTGCGGGAATTATGGAAACTGTGTACTGACATGACTGGGGAACCCGCGTCGAGAAATATTATCACTTTGGAGTTACTAGACTTAGCATTGAATGTTAAGGATTTGGAAGATATATCTGGGATATGCAGGGTATGTACCGGTAGAGTTGAAGATTGAATATCTTGGCATGGAGTAGCTGTCCTAGGTGTGCACTGAGTCTTTGTATTCTGTAGTCACAAGTGAGATGTGTAACGCGAATGCCTTGCATGAGATGTGTTACGTAAATGTCTAGCAGAAAAGGTGTTAGGTGAATGTCTAGCAGGAGATGTGTTACGTGGATATCTAGCAAGAGATATATTACGTGAATGTCTAGCAGGAGATGTGTTACGTGGATATCTAGCAAGAGATATATTACGTGAATGTCTAGCAGGAGATCGATCTGGGGACTCTGATCTGTGTTCCCTCCTTGTGAGCAGCACATGACAACGATTACTTGTGTGGAAACATGTACCATGATACTCGCAGTATCTGTTTTGTTATGACAGGTGTCTGTGATAAACCGTGTTAATGAGGTGTCTTGGTTTGTGGTAGTATGTACAAAACATATGAGTTCTTGAAGAAGAACGTTGTCATGAGCGATCTCGCGGGCGTGATGTATATCTTGACCTCGTGTTATGTGGGGAGACCGTGTGACCTGGGCTATCGTGTTTGCGGGTGCTATGGGTACTGACTGGTTTGTATCTGAGTAATAACTTGGTCCGTGTCATAGAATTTCCTGGAGAATTCGCCTAATGTAATAGTGCTGGCTTTCTAGAGTGTGTCTAGGTGTAATTGGGAGAGTAGGCGAATGTATGCCATGAGGGAGGCTACGTGTTCTTATTAAATTTTGTTGTCTGACACTCAGTCTGAGTTTTTGAGGCTTTCTCTGAGTGTGTTGGCCATGATTATAAATTGTTGATAAAGAGTATAGGGGGAAAGGGGAAGGGCTCCAAGTGGTTCAAATGCAGCAAATTGTTTTTCAAGTTGTTCTACGAAATGATCATAGGATCTTGTTTCCTCAAATAACTCAGACTGAATGACGTCACCAGCTAACGTGTCATTCTTGTCTAGACTTTGCAAAAGCTTTTGATACCGTCCTCCACAAAAGACTACTTACTAAATTGACTTCATACGGAATAAGTGGTAGCTTATCAAGTTGGACTAGTAACTGGTTGAACGATCGAAAATAGAGAGTTGTTCTAAATGGCGAAACTTCTAGATAGAAAAATGTTATAAGTGGAGTTCCTCAGGGTTCCGTTCTTGGGCCACTTGTATTCATAATATATACCGGTATAAATTATAGAGACCATGGACTGAGATCTATTGTCTCCAAATTTGCTGATGATACAAAACTGTGCGAAATGGCAAATTATCATTTAAACCAATTAGATATTCAAGAAGATTGATATAAACTAAACCAGTGGTCTGAAAAGTGGCTAATGAAATTTAACACAAGTAAATGCACATAGGTAAAAATAACAGTAAATACAATTAAAAGTTATATGGAAATTCGTTAACAAAAGTGGATAGTAAAAAGGATCTCGGGGTAATTATCAGTAACGATCTCATATCATCTAAGCAATATATTTCAGCCTCTGAGAAAGCAAATAAGATTCTAGAACTGATTTTGCAGTCTTTTGACTTCAAAAGTTCATCTCTCATACGACATATTCCCGATTTTCGCCAGTTCATTGCCGGACGTTTAGCTTTCCTGTGGCTACAGTTTTTGTCTAGACTAATGATTTTTTTTACAGCTTAAAGAAAACTATTATACACCCCCTGATTTAATTTTCATAAAAATTGATACATTACTTTTTCATAAAAAAAATCTAAGATTGTTATCTATGCCTAAAAAATCATATATTCATGAAAAAATATTCAAAGGAAAAGAATCTCCTTTGTATGAGATTTAAAAGACACCAAAAGGAAAAATACTGCCTATTCTCATTTGCATAAGACAACTAGTATGTTTACACAATAAAAGGAATCAAAGCATTTTTCTTTTTGTAAAAAATATCAATGAAAAAATCACAGATCCTACAAGATTCAGAAAAAAGGAATTTGAATATGCAGTACCCATTGCAACCCATCCACTCAATAGCCCAAGTCACACGATCCCCCTCACATAACCTGAGATCAAGACATGCATCTCGAAGTCGACATAGCTCACGCCAACGCACTCCATCAAAAACACAGCTGGTTTGTACATACTTCCACCAACCAGGACACCTTCCAAACACGTGTTACCATAGAAACCCTTCTCAACCAAAACAACACTGCGATTATTACAGTACTTGTTTCCACACGAGTAGTCGTTGCCGTGTGCTATTAATACGGAACCAACACAGACCAAACTCCCCACATAACTCTCCTTCAAGGCATTCACGTAACACAAATAATTTATGACTACAGAACATCAAGAACAGTTACTCTATAACCGGACATTCCTTCATCAACCTTACCTGTGCATACCCTGTATATCCCAGACATGTCTTCCCATTGCTTAACAGGCAATGCTACGTCTAGAACACCAAAGTTAACATAATTTCAGCACAAAGTTTCCATAAATAACGCACTGCAACTAAACGTGTCACCATTTTGAACCCCCCCCCACGTCATCCTTTGCAATGTAGATAGTGTACCCTCCCCGATAGTCAGTAAACACTCCCCAGACATTAGCTTAAAAAATGAGTGCCCATCCATTCGAGTTACAGCCTGCGTAGCTGACGTTCACTTTCCCACTGATATCTTCATAGGTTTAACATAGATGAAGTATCATAACATAGTCATTTACACTGCTCAAAATTGTACAATTTATGTACAGCATTTCCTCCTTGCATTACCATCAGCAATTTTTCATAACGTAAATCACATTCACGTGGCCGAGCAGGCACAGGTAGACCATGACCCCGCGTCAATTGCTTGTGTTCCCTGCATTCAAATTCACTCCACTTCATCACACGAGGATCCATCAGCTGCTAATACAAATTGTTCCTGCACCTTCATACAACAGATTTTCCAGTGCTCAACTACTCCAACCCTTCCACAGGACTCTAACTCTTCTACCTTACTGACATCTGTTGACATGCGTTCCAAATGTAACAGGTGTGTTATATCCTTCTGTGTGTCCAAATCAGCAAAACTCAGAACTAAACACCCAGTTGGGTTTTTCACCACCTGAGGAAAATTGTTTTGCCTCTCTTAGAGGAATTCAATACCAAATCCACCCCAGTCTCAGAGGTCTTATCTAGATTCAAACATACGCAGTTCTTATCAGCTCAAAGACGTTGTTCCCTCGTGAGTATACAAATATACACCTACGAGTTTTCCAAGCACAAGACACCGGTGTACTCTGTATGACAGAAACTTGTCGTGTCAATGACATCTCACAGTTGGTACAAACATTTGTGATTTAGATGTATATCCCTCAAAACCAGGGATGACCAATTCCCTACTTCTCAAGTTTATACCATAATTTCTGACGTGTTCACAACACAGAAACCCCTTGATGCATCACATTTCAACCCAATAGACTTCCTCGATGCGAATGCAGACTTGTTTGCACTTTGCAACAAGTTCAGACATACTATTGCCACTCTATGTGAACCCCTTGGAGTTACTAATCTTATTCATCATCATATACTCCTTCGTGAGATCTCTAAATCACGTTAAATTCTCGCATATAGAATGACACACTACAAACGCATGGTTGCAAATAATCTTATCCAAGACAGGATTGCCCAAACCATCATCAAACCATCAATCAGCGAATGTAATTTCCCTCTCATTGTTGTCCCTAAACAGGATGGTTTCTTCCGACTAATAGTAGACTTCAGGGAAATAAATAAGCTCACGATACCAGATATACACCCCATCCCTGTATTACATGACCTCGTGCACTCCGTCCGTGAAAACAATGTAGTGTTCATGACCTTGGATCTTATGCCAGGATATTTCCAGATTCCCCTTGCTCCAGAGTCTGGGCTTTTGACAGCCTTTAGCACACACACAGGTCATTATCACTTCAAACAAATACCCATGAGTCTCGTTTCAGCTCCTTCAGTGTTTCCACGACTTGTGCACACAGTCCCTTTAGGTTATTCAGTAGTCGTGTTCCTCGATGGCGTGATATCGCTTTCAAACCCCGTTAGCAAACACACACTCCTCACACTGTCTTCTCACGATTAGCAAAAGCAGGTCTCAAACTGAAATTTAAGAAGTGCTTCTTCCTTTAGAAAGAAATACACTTCTTGTGGCATACCCTTAACTCAAGACAGTCATTGATTTTCCACGCCCTACTTCTGTTGATCACATACATTCATTCCTTGGTCTATCAAGATTTGACAGGCGTTACATTCAAGGTTACGCTGGTATAGCAGCACCTTTAACTTCGCTACTTAAGAAGGATACCTCCTTCATTTGAGCACCTGACCGAGAGATAGCCTTTAATGACTTAAAGAGAGTAAGCATGGCACCTATCCTTGTTTTTCCAAAACACAAGTTTCCTTTCACAATATACACAGTTGCATCCTACCCCAGACTTGGCGCAGTCCCAATACAGCAGCACGGCAAAAAAAGAAAAAGAAAAAAAAATTGCCTATGCTAGCCGCACACTCAACAAACATGAGCAAAATTATTCAGTCACAGACATAGATGCTTTAGCTGTTATATACGCAATCAAACGTTTCAAAAAGGATTAACCTTGACTACGACATACACACCTACACGAATCCACCCTCGTCGTCCCCTCATATAGAAAAGAAGATAAGGAGAAATCCCTTTGGAATGCGCCAAAGAATTATTCATACATAAGCATTTCCTATACACCATCTCTCCTTTCCTTTTATAACAGTATCATCCTTATACAGACATTCTCCACTCATCCCTATCTCCTGCCTGCTCTCTTCCTTGCTCAACAAACATTTATTTCATCCTCAACGCTCTCCTCACCCTTTCCATCCATTTCATCATCGGTCAACCTCTTAAATTCATTCCCTCCACCTTTGCCTTCCACCCCTCTGTTACTAACCTTTTATCACTTATTCCTTCTATGTGTCTAAAACACCCCAATAATCTTTCATCAGCCCTATCTGCCATCTACTTTTCTATTCCCGCTCTTCTCCTCACTTACCTTTTTGTTTCTCACTCTATCTAACCTTGTAACCCCTGTCATATTTTTCAGATATTTCATATCAAACATATTTGAATTTTTCCTCTCTGCCTCTCTTACATTC